>NC_079514.1:21906288-21941097 GCF_000801105.2 Raphanus sativus | reverse complement strand
AAGGCAATGCGCTTCGACCATAATGGGGTGGGATCTCGAATGGACCTTCCAATGAGAACTTTCATATACGCAGCGACATGATGCACAAAGGAGATTAACTAAGTCATCAAATAATATATAACTCAGCCGTGATTAATTTAATAACTCAGCCGTGATAGGTTTATTAACTCAGCCGTAATAGATTTAATAACTCAGCCATAATAAATATAATAACTCAGCCGTAATAGATATAATAACTCAGCCGTAATAGAGACTTACATTATTAAACATCCATCCATATTGCTGGTCTGGCCATGGTCTTTCAGTGATGAGTATGTTGTAGAAGTCGCACTCATAATCAGCTGTTCTCAACGGTTTTTTAGTTGATTTCCGTACTGGTGCTGGTTTGGGTGGAATTTTGCTTATCTGATCCATAAGGTTTTCCACTTAAACGATCAACATGTGCTAGAGGATCATATATATCGGTTGAATGCTCAACATTCTTCCTCATACACGACGTTCCATCGTCTCCAATGTAAGGAAAACCTGGTTCTGAAGAAACTGCCACCAATGAACAACCCTGTGAGATAATTGAACAGTTCCCTCCGATAGTCCTTTAACCTGGCAGATCTAATCACTTCCTTGTGCTCGACATCAGACTCAGGCAACAATTTGTCATGTGCCGCGAGAATGTCGTCTGTCACATCAGCAATGGAACTGTCCTGTAGAGTTGGAATCGTTACTCTTATTACATTGGCACACAGTTTAGTAACGCCCTCCTTCTTTGTCTCACCAACCTTTTGCTTCTTTGACGCAGCCTCCTTCTTCTTAGCAGCAGCATCTTACTTCTTTAACTCAGCCTGTTTTTTCTTAGCAGTGGTTTCCTTCTTCTTTAACTCAGCCTCTTCCTTCTTTTTAACTCAGCCGCTTCCTTCTTCTTTAAAGCAGCTCTGCCTTCTTCGTTAACGCATCCTCATCCCTTCTACTTTGGAGACCTTGCAGCCGCGTCTATAGGCTGGACACTTAGGTATATTAACATTCTTAGCAGAAGAAATACTAAGAAAATCAAGATGATCATGTTTAGCAGGAGTTGCAGCGATCTTCTTCGCAGCAACCTCTTTTGCAGCAGCCTCATCATTCTCCTTTATTAGCCTCATCCTTTTCCGCATCAGTATCTTTAGTATCAGCCTGGCAAAAATCTTCAACCAAATTACTTTTCACCTCTAAAGCCTTTTCATTTTTCAGATTCAGTTTAACCCTAAAACTTGGCATTGGCCTTAGCAATCTCCTTTGCCAAAAAAATTTTCCGCCTCTAGATCTTTACCAGTAGGGATCTTATCTATCGTTGCTAGTGGACTATTAACGGACTTCTGCTGTAAAGTCTATGTTTCAGGCTGTGGCGAGGGTAAAGATTTCTGTTGAGTGTAGTTACCCAATGAACTTTCACCTATCCCCAGAATTTTTTAGACCCTCATTCACTATATCATCAACAGTCTTCTGGGTTAACTCACCAAAGTTGGAATCGAATTCGTTTAACCGCGAGTCGATCGTAATAAATCAACATTCATATTGATCAAATTTCTAGAAATATTATCCAGAGTACTCATTATACTCCTCAGAGCCTCATTGTTCGAAAGATCTTCCCTACTTCCTTCTCGCTAGAATCCTTTCCCGTTGCAGCAGCTTTACCTTCACTAGTGTTCACTTCCTTCTGTTTCTTAACTTCTTCTGCTTCTTAGTGGGTGACTTGGCTTCTGACGAAATTTCCACCCTTCATTTCCCAAAAACCTCTAACAAATCTACCTGCATGTATGTCTGTTATCAATTAACGAGTTGTGGGTCGTCAGCTTCACCTGGCCATTGAGGAAATCTCTTAAACTGATTCCTTCATAACCATATTCTTAACACGCACCT
Organism: Raphanus sativus; assembly: GCF_000801105.2. Classification (NCBI taxonomy): domain Eukaryota; kingdom Viridiplantae; phylum Streptophyta; class Magnoliopsida; order Brassicales; family Brassicaceae; genus Raphanus; species Raphanus sativus. Next base: position 21,939,204 of record NC_079514.1, on the reverse strand, counting down.
GCAACATGAACACATAACTCAGCCACCAAATTACTCATAACCCAGCCATCAAATTATAATAACTCATAACTCAGCCATCAAACAACTCATAACTCAGCCATCAAATAACTCATAACTCAGCCAATTATAATAACTCATAACTCAGCCACCAACAATTCATAACTCAGCCATCAATTATAATAACTCATAACTCGTCAGGGGCATCTTGGTAATTAAATGGATTTTTTGGGCTTCAAGTCAGTTGTGACCAAATTGGGCTTCTGCTGCGTGTTTACCATCGATCGATATCACTGAGTGTGCATCAATTGATATACATCTCTCTTGTGACCTCAAGTGGTGGTCGATATGGTCATCTCAGATGAAATCTCTAAAGTGCTCCAAAATGCTCCAAAATCACCATCTTTTCTTCAATTGCTCCTGAACCTGTAAATATGCTACCTAGACTCCAAAATGTATTAAATCTATTCTAAAACTCCTATATACCATGGCTAAAATCGGTTCAACTTCATGGTATATCAAATTCACATCTTCTTCCGCACATCTCTCCTCATCAGCCTCTACAGCTTCTACATCTTCTGCAAAGCTAACTTGCTTCTTGAGAAGCTTATGAACACTATCAATTTTGGCTCTTACATTGTCCATCTGCTCCTTTCCAAGGGCATTAGCCAATTTTTCTCCTCTCGTAATCAGTGTTCTTGGTGCTGTTGTTAGATGCCAAGTTCTATATAAGTCTCGCAGCCTCTTCTGGATTCCTGATGTTGAAGTTCCCTTCACTAGCTGTGTCTAGAGCTGTTTGATAAGCCATATCTAAACCTCTGAAGAAATTGTTGAGCAGCTGCACTTGGTTGAATCCATGGTGTGGACAATCTCTCTGATAAGATTTGAAGCGAACCCAACAGTGTCTGAAAGGCTCTGTAGGCTTCTGCGTGAATGTAGAAATCTTGCTTCTCAAATCCTCTGCACACGCCTCATCAAAGAAATTACGCAGGAACGCTCTTTTTGATGTCTGCCCATGATGTAAGAGATACTGGTGGAAACTGTTAGGGGATTTTGTGTAAGTCCTTTTTGAGTACTACGGAACGGAGGACAAGCTTACAGATTACAAGGTATCCGGTGTGGGAACCGAAATTCGCACTGTCGATTTTTGTTAAATAAATCGAAGGAAAACTAAGTAAACCTAGTTTTCCCTGAAGGCTCGGATTCTCTGCGACAACCAAATGAAATTGATAGAATAAAGCAACGTAGCGGAAAAATTGCACTAAGGCGTTTTATTAAATAGATGATACAATATTCTTCCGAAAAAGGGAAGTAGAGAAACGCTGAAGCGGAAAACGACGGAAATAAAGGAGACAAAACGTTATATGTCTTGCTCCGCTAGTCTAAACTCCTAAGTCCTAAGCTAGCAGGAATTCTCTAAGTCCCTAAGTTTCGGATTTGCTCTCTCTTAATGATTTTTGCTCTGCCCTTCTTCCTCTCCCAAAGCTCCTTTATATACTCCTTCTTATGACGGTCTATTCTCCTTTTGGGCCGCAAGGCGGGCTTTTTCCATTTTCGTCGGCCTCCATGTTTATCGGGAAACTTGACATTTATCTTCGGGAAACTTGACATTTATCCTTCCGGAAATTTAGCATTCATCTTGTTACGTAAAGATAAACGTAAATCGTCGTATCTATCTCAGATAATCGTAAAAAGACTGTCCGATGCGTTTGGTCCCTTTCGGGCCGTCTCTAGGACTTCCGTTGTTTTCTACGATTTCTTCGGAAGTTCTTCATTCGTTCGTAGAGTTGAGACGAGTGGTGTCTTAAGATAACCATCGCTGTTTCGTACGAAGAATTTAAGATCTTCCTTCCCGTTGATATCTTACGAGTTTCCGAAGTGTTTCCGACGGTCTTAGATTGGAGTAAGAACCGGAGTTTCGTACGCGGAATCTCAATGATTCGTCCTGCGAGGACTTGGGAAAGACTCGAAGTACAGACTTCTGATGGCCGGGGACTGGAACTTGTGTACCGGAGATTGTTGTCCGAAGACCCGAGCCAGCACGGGGCTAGCCGCCCGGCGACCACGGCCAGCACGGGCGCTAGCCACCGGCGGCCACGGCCAGCACGGGGCTAGCCGCCCGGCGACCACGGCCAGCACGGGCGCTAGCCGGCGGCGGCCACGGCCAGCACGGGGCTAGCCGCCCGGCGACCACGGCCAGCACGGGCGCTAGCCGGCGGCGGCCACGACCAGCACGGGGCTAGCCGCCGGCGGCCACGGCCAGCACGGGCGCTAGGCGCCGGCGCCACGGCCAGCGCGGGGGCTAGCCGCCCGGCGGCCACGGCCAGCACGGGCGCTAGGCACCGGCGGCCACGGCCAGCACGGGGGCTAGCCGCCCGGCGGCTACGGCCAAGGCCGGGGTCGGCTGCTCGGTTCCTTCGGTTTACGGGTGTTCGTGTTCGTTTTTCGGAGGGTTTTTCGTATGACAAATAGACTTAGCCGTTGATTTCGAGATAACCGTTTTTGACCCCAACAGTTAGCCCCCAGCATGCAAGATGCGGGAGCGATTTTGTGTGCGGAAGATTTGAAAATCGAAATTTTCGGCTAGGAATATTTTATTCCGAAAAACTCTACCACCTTTGATTTCTTATAAGTAGCACCCCATCTCCCTCTCATTTTTCACTCACTCTCCTTTTCTCAAATTTCAGAAAATATGGCTTTCTCTCCAAACGAAAAGAAAGATTCTGATGTCGAAATGAGTGAAGCTAACCAAGCCTCGCCGGCGCAGGATGCTCCTGCTCTTACGCAGACATTCGTCGAGGGGTTCAGTTCTTTTCAGGACAAGATGGAGCGACGCCGTGCTGAGATGGAGTCTAGCGTGGCAGGTCCTAGTGCTACTTCCGTTCCGACTTCCGTGGCTCCGACTCTCGGGTCCGATGTCGCTTTAACTCCGGATCCCGCGGTTCTGGTTCTTGGACCCGACGTTACTCCAGTCCCGATCTCCACAACTCCAGCCTTGGATCCGATGTCCCTTTGCCTGCTGGAGAAATTGTCGTTCCGGAGCAAGCACCCGATGTCCAGGCTCGCTCCGAGGGCTCCCCTTTCGCGCCGATAGTGGTTTTGGAGGATGCGGTGGAAGTCATGCCTCCTCCTCCAGAAAAGAAGAGGGAGATCGTCTTGGGACTTCCCGCGTCCAACGCTGTTCCACCATCGAGGGGACGTTCAAGAGCTGGGGCTGCCGGATCAGCGAAGAGGAAAAGGTGTACTAAGAGTGAGGAGGGCGAGGTTTCGGCGAAACTATCGCAGCATCGCTCCAAGGTATTTTTGAAACCCCCCTCTTTGTTGACTCTTGATTCTCACCTTCTCTCGTGTGATCAGTTTGTGTCGTTGATCGACGGGATGCTTGGCGATTGCGGACTGGAGGTCACACGTTTGTCCAAGGAGCTGGATTCGTCGCGGGAAACTTTGAAGCGCACCGAGGCTGTGCTTCAATCGATTGAGAGCACTCATGCTGCCCAGACGTCGACGCTCGAAGCTAGGATCAGCGATCTCGAGCGTGATCTGGGAAAGACTGTGAGCTCGCTGCTCAAGGCGAAGGAGGAGAAGAAGAGCAAGTCCTCGGAAGTTCGACGTCTTAAGAGGCGGATTCAGCGCTTCGAGGAGATGGGAGATTGCACTGCGACGGAGCTTGCCGGCCCGTCATCCTCGGGTACCCTGGTCCCGAGTTCGGAAATTCCAGAGGTCCAGGATGCTGGAATCGTTGCGGACAAGGGCGGTGAGGAGGTCGGCGAGGGCGATGGCGAGGCTGTTCCTGCTTCGGGTGAGTCGGAGAATGAAGGCGGTGTTCCGGAGGACGCCTAGGTTGATCAATCCCTGAGGGGATTTTTATTTTGATTGTATTTCGGCCGTTGGTTGGCCATTATGTATGATTTCGGGACTGGCCGTTGGTGGCTTTGAATCCCTGCCCTTTTTAGGGCGTTGTATTGAACTCGCGGTATGCGTTTATAAAATATTTTGCGTTTAGAACTTCTGTTTGTCGAAGTTAGAGGGGCAGGGTGTGAGTTGTCGTCTCATTCCTGCCTCCCTGACGATCACCGTATCCGTAGTTTGTACAAAGCGAGATTTTCCTGCGGTTTACGATTTACGCGAAAATTCGTGGAAACGTATAGACTTGAGTGAAGAGACAAGTTTTGGGATCTCGCGTCGTTGACGCTTTGCCTATGAGATGTTTAAGATACCAGCAAGGCTGGGTTTAGGGCAAGACCTAGGTTTACTCTCAGACTGAGGCTGTGCGATGACAAATCGGCTTTCGTTTTGCCTGTTTGTGATTTTAACCTGATTCGTACCGTTTTAAAATCCGCGAAGTGGTATCGGCTTATATGATTTGTATGGGCACGAATCGAGCTACTTCCTTTACGAAGTGCTGAACCAAATTTTTTGTATAGCGCGCTATGGGATCCTTGTCGGATGTAAAAGAGCCTACCCTTAGGTGGCTTGTCTGTTTAGGACGTTAGAGTTCGTTTGTTGTGATCAGCAACAACGATATGATGCCGTTTAGAAGGCGTATGAAGGTTTTAATCGAAAAACGGATGTTCGGGCACGAAGCGACGTCTCGCAGTGCTTTGAAGTTTGTTTTTCTTATGCCATAAAGGACTATGGGCTTTTAGAAATCGCGGAATGTTTCCGGGCGATAGTTTTATGGTTTGTTTGGTGGATACTGGATCCATTGTTAAGGCCGTTAGGCGAATTGATTGCGGAAAGTTTTCGAAAGTTCAGTTTTTTCGAAAATTGTGGGAGCGTGCGAGTGTACGCACCCCACTCCCCCTTTTAAATCGGGGGATAGCTGAACCCACTGGTTGGCGAGTTGCCTACGTACCTCTTTCGAGGATCAAGCCATCTCGTAGTTCTGTTGTCCACGTTTACGTTCTAGTGGTAGTATTTTTGAGATGCATCGCATTCCAAGTTCTCGGGATTTTTACGTCTTGCATGTTTGCGATTTGATACGAACCTGGTCGGACGACTTTTATGATTTTGTATGGTCCTTCCCAGTTTGCCCCCAGTTTTCCGCGTTTCGTTCGGCAGTGTTTTGGAAGACTTTTCGCAAGACCAGATCACCCTCTTTGAATCTTCGATGACATACGTTCGCGTTGTAGTATTTTGCGGCGGCCTGCTGGTAATTTTGAATCCGGATGAGGGCTTGGTCGCGACGCTCGTTGATGAGGTCAAGATTATCCAGTAGCATGGCATTGTTCAGGTCTTCCCGTTCGGGAAGAAATCTCCCCCGTACGCCGGGGAATTCTACTTCCGCCGGAATCATGCATTCTGCTCCGTAAACGAGAGCGAACAGAGTTTCCCCCGTTGCTCGTCTTGGAGTGGTTCGATGAGACCAAAGGACCCCTTCGAGTTCTTCTGCCCATCGTCCTTTTTTGGCTTCCAAGCGTTTTTTCAGTCCGTCTAGGACGGTTTTGTTTATGGTTTCAGCCTGTCCGTTGCACTGCGGGTATCTGGGAGTAGACTTGTTAAGTCGTATTTCCATTTTTGCAGAATGCCTCGAATCGTGTGGAAATAAACTGAGACCCGTTGTCCGTTACGATTTCGTATGGGACACCGTGTCTGGTTATGTTGTTTTTCCAGACGAAGTTCTCGACTTGCACGTCTTTGATACTTGCGTAGGATTCTGCTTCCAACCATTTTGAAAAGAAATCTGTGAGGACCAGCAGGAAACGTTTTTGTTTGATTTGTGTAGCGGTCCGACGATGTCCATCGACCATCGCATGAAAGGGTACGGAGATGAGATGGAAGAGAGGATTTTGGCGGGCTGACGAATTGTCGGGGCATGCCGCTGACACTTCTCGCATTTCCGAGCGAACTTCTCGCAATCCTTTACCATAGTTGGCCAGTAGAATCCGTGGCGTTTTATTTTTGTTGCGAGAGACCTTCCGCCGGAGTGGTTTCCGCACGATCCGGAATGAACCTCTTCCATGTTTTTCTCGCCTTTTCTCCTTCCGCGCAAGTCATGAGAGGTCCGGAGAATCGCCATTTGTAGATTTCGCCTTCCACGGTTACGTATCGCGCTGCCTGAATCTTTATTTTCCGGGCTGCCCATTTCTCCGCGGGTAGGTACCATCTACGATGTAGGTTCTGATAGGTTCCAGCCAGGGAGCGTCGCAGCCATAGTCTGTTTGGTCTGCGTCGTCTTCCGGTTGGTCTTCGTTTTCTTCCGCGCCTTCGATCTGTGTTCTGATCAGGTTGGCGATTACCGGCGGTCCGATGCTTGGATGCTCTATGAATTCGACGGGAATTATTCTTTTAAGCCCTGGATCCGAGCTTGAGGCGAGAGGGGCTAAAGCGTCAGCTTGGACGTTTTCCGAGCGGGGAATCCTGGTTAGCGCAAATTGCTGAAAGTCGTGGGCCAAGTCTTGGACGACCTTCAAATATGCGTTCATCCTTTCATCCCTTGCTTTGTATTCTCCGCTGAATTGGTTTGCGACTAACTGAGAGTCGCAGTAAGCGTGAATATTTTGAATCTTCAGCCCATGGGCCAGTCGTAGGCCCGCAATTAGCGCCTCATATTCTGCTTCGTTGTTTGATGCATGAAAATCCAAGCGGAACGATTGCTCGAGGATTTCTCCTGTCGGCGAAGTGAGTCGGATCCTTGCTTGGTCGAGGATCCGTCGACATGGAGATCCCATGTTGATCCAGGATCCTCGTTAGTTAAGTCCGTCGCGGGTAATTCTACCAAGAAGTCCGCGAGTACCTGCGAATTCGTGCAGGTTTTTGGACGATATTCGATGTCGTACTCGCTTAGTTCAATCGCCCACTTCGCGAGTCTACCAGACTGGCTTGGACTGTGTAGAATCGTCCGTAACGGAAAAGTGGTAAGCACCACAATGGTATGAGATTGGAAATACGGTCTAAGTTTTCTCGCCGAAGTTATGACAGCGAGTGCCAATTTTTCCATTAGCGGATACCGAGTTTCGGCATCTAGTAATGTTTTACTAACATAGAAGACCGGTTTCTGTTCTCCGAATTCTTCTTGAATCAGGACGCCACTGACTGCTGATGCGGATACTGCGATGTAGACGAACAAGGCTCTCCGACTACGGGTTTTGCGAGGATAGGAGGGGTGGCCAGATACTGCTTCAGCTGTTGGAAAGCTTTCTCGCAATCCTCTGACCACTCGAACTTTTTGTTCCCGTTCAAGGTTTCGTAGAAAGGGAGACACTTGTCCGTGGAGCGCGAGATGAATCGGTTTAAGGCCGCGACTCGTCCGGTCAGCCTCTGGACTTCCCGCTTGGTTCTCGGGGAGGCCATTTCTATCAGTGCGTTGATTTGTTTCGGATTGGCCTCTATTCCGCGGAATGTTACGAGGTACCCGAGAAATTCTCCCGACGCCACAGCGAATCTGCATTTTGCTGGATTGAGTTTCATGTTGTGCTGATTCAATCTCTCAAAGCATTCCTCTAGGTGGACTACGTGGTCGCGTTCGTCAAGAGATTTTACCAACATATCGTCGATATACACCTCCATGGTTTTTCCGAGTTGCTCGGCAAACATCCGATTGACGAGTCGCTGATACGTGGCGCCGGCGTTCTTAAGGCCGAAAGGCATTACTTTGTAGCAATAGGTCCCTCGGTCGGTAATGAATGCTGTCTTCTTGCGGTCTTCGGGATTCATCATGATTGATTGTAATCGGAGAACGCGTCCATGAACGATAGGAGTTTGTTTCCTGCGGTTGCCTCGACCAGACGGTCGATGTGCGGAAGCGGAAAACAATCCTTCGGGCATGCTTTGTTGAGATTAGTAAAGTCGACGCACACTCGCCATTTCCCATTCTTCTTCTTGACAACGACGGGATTGGCGAGCCAGTCGGGATATCTTACTTCTGTTATTGATCTAACTTTGAGGAGTCTTTCGACTTCCTCATTAACCGCAGTTGCCCGTTCGGGGCCTATCTTTCGCCTCTTTTGTTTTACTGGTTTATGAGTTGGATCGATGTTGAGTTCGTGACATGTTATGTTGATGTCGATTCCCAGCATATCTTCCGCAGCCCAAGCGAACATGTTAAGGTTCTTCTTGAGACATGCGATGAGTTCTGCTTTCAACGGATCGCGGAGATTGGCTCCAATCTCCACGCACCGCTCTGGGTTAGTCTCGTCGAGGCAGACCGAAATTACTGGTTCGCAAGTGGGCTCACGTTTCCCTTCTAGGGCTTCAGCTCTTTGCGATTGCCAGAAGATTTCTGGAGGGTCCTGCGATGCTGGTTCGTGGGTTGCTTGCTTTTTTGGGTTAGTTTCGGGCTCAGAGTTTTTTCGTTTTAACCCAGCGGCCAAGCAGACTTGCGGCGCTTTACGATCTCCTTGTATTGTTTCCACTCCGAAGAGGGTTGGAAATTTGAGGCACATATGGAAAGTCGAGGGGATTGCTCGCATGTAATTTAACCACGGAGTCCCGACGATCGCGTTATATGCTGCTGGACCGTCGACTACCAAAAATTCCACCGTCTTCGTGACGTTCCCGGCTCTGACCGAGAGATCGACCGAGCCGAGGGTCATCGTGATGTTTCCTGAGAGTCCGATTATCGGATTGGGATCGTCCGTGATAGCGTTTAGGTCGATTCCCATCCTCTCGAGGGTGTTTTTATATATAATATTTGTCGAGCATCCGGTGTCGACCAATATTCTCGCTACGTCGATGTCCTGGATCGTTAGTCTGATAACGAGGAGTTCGTCGTGAGGTTTGGCTTGACCAGCCGTTGCTCTATCCCCGAATGACACGATGTTGCGGACAGGTGATGTGGCCATGCTGTTGTTACCAATCGTAGGTTTTTGAGTAAGAGAATCCGACCCCCCCCTCCTTCTAGCGCCAAACTGTGGGAACCGAAATTCGCACTGTCGATTTTAGTTAAATAAATCGAAGGAAAACTAAGTAAACCTAGTTTTCCCTGAAGGCTCGGATTCTCTGCGACAACCAAACGAAATTGATAGAATAAAGCAACGTAGCGGAAAAATTGCACTAAGGCGTTTTATTAAATAGATGATACAATATTCTTCCGAAAAAGGGAAGTAGAGAAACGCTGAAGCGGAAAACGACGGAAATAAAGGAGACAAAACGTTCTATGTCTTGCTCCGCTAGTCTAAACTACTAAGTCCTAAGCTAGCAGGAATTCTCTAAGTCCCTAAGTTTCGGATTTGCTCTCTCTCTTAATGATTTTTGCTCTGCCCTTCTTCCTCTCTCAAAGCTCCTTTATATACTCCTTCTTATGACGGTCTATTCTCCTTTTGGGCCGCAAGGCGGGCTTTTTTCCATTTTCGTCGGCCTCCATGTTTATCGGGAAACTTGACATTTATCTTCGGGAAACTTGACATTTATCCTTCCGGAAATTTAGCATTCATCTTGTTACGTAAAGATAAACGTAAATCGTCGTATCTATCTCAGATAATCGTAAAAGGACTGTCCGATTGCGTTTGGTCCCTTTCGGGCCGTCTCTAGGACTTCCGTTGTTTTCTACGATTTCTTCGGAAGTTCTTCATTCTTTCGTAGAGTTGAGACGAGTGGTGTCTTAAGATAACCATCGCTGTTTCGTACGAAGAATTTAAGATCTTCCTTCCCGTTGATATCTTACGAGTTTCCGAAGTGTTTCCGACGGTCTTAGATTGGAGTAAGAACCGGAGTTTCGTACGCGGAATCTCAATGATTCGTCCTGCGAGGACTTGGGAAAGACTCGAAGTACAGACTTCTGATGGCCGTGGACTGGAACTTGTGTACCGGAGATTGTTGTCCGAAGACCCGAGCCAGCACGGGGCTAGCCGCCCGGCGACCACGGCCAGTACGGGCGCTAGCCGCCGGCGGCCACGGCCAGCACGGGGCTAGCCGCTCGGCGACCACGGCCAGCACGGGCGCTAGCCGCCGGCGGCCACGGCCAGCACGGGGCTAGCCGCCCGGCGACCACGGCCAGCACGGGCGCTAGCCGCCGGCGGCCACGGCCAGCACGGGGCTAGCCGCCCGTCGGCCACGGCCAGCACGGGCGCTAGGTGCCGGCGGCCACGGCCAGGGCGGGGGCTAGCCGCCCGGCGGCCACGGCCAGCACGGGCGCTAGGCGCCGGCGGCCAAGGCCAGCACGGGCGCTAGGCGCCGGCGGCCACGGCCAGCACGGGGGCTAGCCGCCCGGCGGCTACGGCCAAGGCCGGGGTCGGCTGCTCGGTTCCTTCGGTTTACGGGTGTTCGTGTTCGTTTTTCGGAGGGTTTTTCGTATGACAAATAGACTTAGCCATTGATTTCGAGATAACCGTTTTTGACCCCAACATCCGGGTAGATTTAGAGATATCTGTAAGAGATGATGATAAAAGAGATGTTTTATTAAATCAAAGAGCTGGAACTACAATAGATTGGTGCAAGAACCCTAATCTAGCCGCCTAGCTCTAATCTCTAAGTCTCTGAGTGTCGATGGGTCAATCCCCTGCTTTAGGGTTTTATTTCGCCTTATATAGTTGCCCTTTTGTCGGTCTAAGTAAGAGGAATTCTTCCATATTCGTAAATATGGAAGGTTCTCTTTATCGGAAATCTTCCATTTTTCGGAGGGAGGGTAGTTCCCGAGGGTAGTTCCTGGAGCTGTTCCAGAGTTCCTTTCAGTGAGGACCCGGGGTACTCTGTAAACGGAGACCCGGAGGTCTGTGTTCTGCCTGAAGCCTGGAGGAAAATGATACCAGAGTATTTTTCCTAACAGTTTGCCCCTTATTTCTCGATTTCGTCGTCGAACTCGGGGAATAACCTGTGCACTCAAGTCAACCGGGTTGCTCATTCTCAGCAGGCTTCCCCTGGGCAGGACCCTTAGTATCTTCATGTTTTTGAGTCTTCTTCAGGGTCGGAGCTGTATCCTGGACTCTGGCGGAGTCTAGTCGTGCGCAGAGGTGTTGGAGTCTGAATACGTAGAGATGATCGAGTCGTCGGGGTGTGGTTTCTACGAATTCGAAGCTGGTCGCGATGATTCTAGATGTTTCAATGGTCATGTGGGTCAATGACTCCCGAGAGAGGTGAATATTTGGGTTCCTGGCTTCTTTTCGTAAAATTTCCATTTTCAGGGGATAATTTCTCTTTTCTCGGGTTGAAGGTTTTCGGCAAAGTGCTTCGAGATCTTCTGAAGATATTGCATATTTCCTTTTATTCTAGGGCAAATGTCGGTAGTCTGGATGTATAAGAAAGAGGTTGCGACGTTTCCGGCTGCATCCGTAGGTGGTCATGTAAGACCTCGTCTTTTTTCGGATGATCCTTTTTCGTCCCCTGTTTCTTCATGGGAGATGGCTTCGGGGGATGATAACGAAGCAGCCCCGATGGCTCCCTTGAAGCAAAGGCGTTCCTATCTATTTGATGATGGCCCTCGTTCCGAGATCCACGGAGAAGATCTTGGCAGGATCCGGAGGAGGTACGCAATTCCTCCGTCAGTGGGGATACAGAGCCCTTCCGAGTTCGAACGTGCCCCTGATGGAGGAGACAATGAGATAGCCATATATTAGGCTTATCTGGAAGCTGGCGCAAGGAGCGGTGTTCTTTCCCTTGTTGATGAAGTCTCTTCGTATTTTGGCTTCTGCCCTTCTCAGCTTACTCCACTATCCTGGAGAATTCTGCTAGTCATTCAAGTGCTCGAGGAATTGCACGGTTTCCATATCTTAGTGCACTAGGTTTTGTACTCATATTGCTTTGTTCGTTTGGTGAGTAAGCCCGGGTTTTACTACCTTAGATCTCGTGATGGTACTCCTTTAGTCGTAGAGCCTCAAGAGGTGCCAGGGGTGATCACCCTTTTGGAAGTGACTGGGATAAGCGATATATATACATGAAGGTTCAATAGCCCATTCATTATCCTACGTTTTGGCGTACCGTAGATGAATCCTTAAATCCTCTGACCTGTTTTTCCTTGCTTGAGCTCGTGCGTACCCTGATGTTTGGTTTTTAAAGATGTATCTTGTCCGGTATCCTTTGTCGGGGAGGCATTGGTGAAGCTGGTGATGAAAATTCCCCCTACAATTTCGATGGGTGAGCTTTCTGGTGAGCACGGAGGCATTAAGCCATAGTCGTCTCTGGGGTAAGATCTTCTTTTGCTTTTTATTTTTCTTTGACGTTCTACTGGCTTTTCATTCCTAAGGTTCTTTCAGGGAATGCTGCGCAGTTTCCTGTATCTGCTATCTTCCACGATTACTGAGGGGTGAAAACTAAGAGAAGACGCCTTTTTGTGTTCTTCCGCCCAGACTGGCTAAGGCTGCTGCCTTGGCGTCTGGTTCATTCTCTCGTTCGCCAGGCGATTCCGGGCTGGCACCGATCATAGCTTCTTTGGGGATGACCACCGGGAGCTATCTGCCGAATTGCTTTCTCTTCGCAATCAGGTTCAGGACATGGTGGTTCAAAGAGATCGGCTGACTCAGCAGGTGAAGACATCGACCAGATGGAAGCTCATGAAGGAATGGCTGGAGGAGAGGACATGAAGTTAAAACCCGGGAGAAGAATATTGGAAGTACCTGTTCCTGTTTGGTCGACCATCGGGAGAGCCTGGTTTCGCTGTGCCTCTGGCGTCTGCGGGGTCGCGGATTTCAGCAAGAGCGCTGTTCTAGATGTTTTTCTTTCGTTGGTTTTCTATTGAGCTTTCTTTATTTGGATAATGTAGCTTTTGACGATTTTTCATAATACATCTCTTTTCACCGAAGTACCTTTGCACATTTCAAGCAGTAGAATTCGTATGATCTTTTGCTGAAATAAGATTTCGCCTTAGATCTCTGAGATGGAGATTGACCGTGGATCTGGAGTTTGCTTCGGAGATTTGAAGGCTCGTGAGGTAGTACTCTGGAGGCCGTTTGCATGGGCCCGTAGACATCGTCGAGAGGACCCGGAGGTCCGTCTTGGCGATCTTAGATACTTGAGAACTCAGAAGTTCATCGGGAACTCGGAAGTTCGATTGGGAACTCGGAAGTTCAATTGGGAACTCTGAGGTTTGGGAACTCGGAAGTTCAATTAGGAACTCAGAAGTTCAATTGGGAACTCGGAAGTTCATTTGGGAACTCGGAAGTTCATTTGGGAACTCGGAAGTTCATTTGGGAACTCGGAAGTTCATTTGGGAACTCAGAAGTTCATTTGGGAACTTGGAAGTTCAATGGGAACTTGGAAGTTCATTTTGTAATAACTCGGAGTTTTTTACATTTGAGCCCGAAATTTATAGGAACTTTTGTGGTTCGTAGGAATCCGGAGTTTTGTTTTTTTTGCAGAGACCGTATTCTGTCCTCCTAGGCAGGACTACTACCGGTACCTGTTCGGACCTCGCATTCTGCCGCTCGGAAGCTGGCCACTATCGAGTTCCTATGCTGCATTCTGCTTCTGCAGGAAGCCACTATCAGACTTAGGGGTGCTGGTATGGATTTGGAAACCCAAGTGCCAGAATCTTCCTCTTTCCACGTCTGGAGAAGCAGGTATGTATTGCTCCATGCGCATAGCAGTACTTTTGCAATATGAAAATTCTCTGAATTAACCCGGAGGTGTCACAGTACTCTTGCTTTTGAGGCCACCGATATTTCAATGGCTCCTGGCCTATACCGGGGTTATAGGTAGTTTCAACAGCATACTCGAGCTTGCACACACCCATTCCTGCCTTAAGTCTCATACCTGTTATTGTTTCGTGTGGACGTGCCATGTATTAGTGAGGTTCACCTAGGATCGAAGGTTTCAAGGGACCTGATCCAGCCATGTATGCCCCTATAAGGATAATGGTTTTTCTAACACCTTTTAGTCGGAATTATTTTATTATATAAGCTTTTGTCCGTGGACATTTAGCATACATAGGGGTAGAAAACCATTATGCTTAAATATAGAGTAAAAATATAAGTTGCAGTCCGGAGACCTATAAATGATATGCTTTGAGGTGCAGGGCGTTCCAGCAGTTTGGTAGTGTTTTACCCTTGCTATCTTGTAGCCTGTAGGCTCCCGCTCCTCGTACCTCGGTTACCTTGTAGGGTCCCTCCTATCCGGGGGAGATTTTCCCAGTCGTGATTTCGGCTACTCGTCGTAGGACCCAATTTGCCCTTGCTGGAAGGTTCTGGTTCGGACCTTTTTGTTGTACTTCCTAGCGACTTCTTGCTGATAGGACCAGTTTCGGAGCCGGGTGGCTTCTCTTTTTTCGTCGAGGAGGTCGAGGTTCAGGGACATCAGCTCGTCGTTCTCTTTTTGTGAGATAGGACCTGAGACGGTTGTCCTGACTTGCATCTCCTTGGGGTTTATGGTTCGGCTCCGTAGACCAGCAAAAAAGGAGTTTCCAAAGTCGAGGTTTTAGGAGTGGTTCGATGAGCCCAGAGAACTTCGTGCAGTTCTTCCGCCCAATTTCCTTGAGAGCCTTCCAGTCGCTTCTTTAGCATGTTGACTACGGTTTTGTTCGTAGATTCCGCTTGTCCGTTGGACTGTGGGTGCCTAGGTGTGGCGAAGGTCAATTTTATGCCCCAGTCTTCGCAGAACTTCTTGAAGTTGTGGCTGGTGAACTGCGGTCCATTGTCCGTGAAAATTTCTTATGGGACCCCGAAGTGGGTGATCACATTAGTCCACAGGAACTTACTGATCTGGAGATCCGTAATCTTACTAAGTGCTTCCGCTTCAACCCATTTCAAGAAGTATTCAGTTAGTACCAGGAGGAAGACCTTCTGGCCCGGCGCCATGGGAAACTTCCTTACGATGTCCATGCCCCATTTCCTGAAGGGCCATGGGGAACTTATGGATTTGAGATCTCTAGCGGAAGCTTGGAGACGGGGGCGTGCCGTTGACACCGATCGCAGTGCTTGGCCTTCTTGTTGGCGTCTTTAGCCATGGTTGACCAATATTATCCGACCCTTTAAGCCCTCAGCACCAGACTCCTCCCGCTGGAGTGGGATCTGCAGTCTCCCTCGTGGAGTTCCACGAGAATTCTTGCAGCTTCTCGGGGTGTGACGCATCAAAGATATGTGCCAGAGAAAGATCTTCGGAATAGTTTCCCTTCAGAGATGCAGTACCTGGCAGCCTGTTTCTTTATTTTCCTGCTCTCATTACGGTCTTCTGGCAGAATATCATTCTCCAGGTACCGTACTATGGGGGTTATCCATGTCTCACCTTCCTCGGGGTGCGATTATTCCAGAGTAGCTGGCCATTTTAATATGAGCAGGGGGATACTCATCTGCCTTGTTGTCTCTAGGACGGACCCCGGGTTGGCTAAGGCATCAGCTTGTGAGTTCTGTTCCCTGGGGATTTGGGTGAGGACACAGTTCTTGAACTTATCGATAAGGCGCCGAGCGACCGCGAGGTATTGGATCATGCTGTCGTCCTTGCCTGGTATTCCCCTTGTATTTTGTTGACTATCAGCTGGGAATCTCTGTAGACTTGAATGTTCTCTGCTCCCATTTGATGGGCCAATGTCAGTCCCGCAATTAGGGCTTCGTACTCGCTTTCATTGTTGGTCGCCTTGATGTTGCATCTCACAGCTCGAGAAGCCGTGTTTCCCGTAGGTGAGGTGAGCACTATCCCTACTCCAGCTCCTCTGACATTGCTTGACCCGTCGACGTGGAGGACCCATACTCCTTCTGCTGTTGTCTTGTCCGGGAGGATATTTTCTTGTTCTAGCTCCAAGAGCATATTGTGAGAGAATTCGGCCACGAAGTCTGCCAGGACTTAGGAATTAATTGCGGTAGCTGGTCGGAAGATTACGTCATACTCTCCCAGCTCCACTGCCCAGTTAGCAAGACTCCCGAAAATTTCAGGTTTATCGGGTACGAGGTAACGACCACCACCGGGTGAGCTTGGAAATAAGGTCGTAGTTTGCGAGCGGATACCATTAAGGCAAAGGACAGTTTCTCAAGGTGGCCATAGCGGGTCTCCGCGTCTAAGAGGGCCTTGCTTAAGTAGTAGATCAGTAGGTTTTTGTTACCTTCCTCTCGCACCAGGACTGCACTCACCGCGTGATCGGAAACAACCAGATATAGCAATAACACCTCTCCGAGGGAAGGTTCTGATAGGAGAGGGGGAGTCGTGAGATAGACCTTGAGTTTGCTGAGGGCTGAAAAATCTTTCGGATTCTTGAGGGTTTCGAAGAAAGCGTGAGATTTTTCGGAGAGTCTAGAGATGAACCTAATCAAGGCCGCCATCCTTCCAGTTAACTTATGGACCTCTTTGACGTTCCTTGGGGAAGGAATTGATTGAATGGCTCTGATCTGGTCTGGATTGGATTCGATGTCCCGGCGGGTCGCATTGTACCTGAGGAATTTCCCGAAACTCACGCCAAAAGAGCATTTGGCAGAATTGAGCTTCAAGTGATACTTCCGGAGGGTGGAGAATGCATGTTGTAGATGTGATATGTGATCCTCAGCTTCCAGGGATTTGACCAGCATGTCGTTGATATATACTTCCATGGTTTGCCCGATCTGATCTGCGAACATCGTATTCACCAGCCTCTGGTAGGTAGATCCGGCATTCTTCAGGTCGAAAGGCATAACGTTGTAGCAGTAAATCCCTCTTGATGTCATAAATGAAGTTTTCTCCTGATCTTCGGGATGCATGAGTATCTGGTTGTAGCTGGAGAAAGCATCCATGAATCTCATGAGCTGATGTCCTGCTGTAGCATCGACGATTTTGTCGATATGAGGCAGGGGTAAGTGGTCCTTTGGACAGGACTTGTTCAGATCTGTGAAGTCTATGCAGACCCGCCATTTCCCGTTCTTTTTTTACCACCACTACATTGGCTAGCCAGTCAGGGTATTGTACCTCGTGGATGAACCCAGGGTCGAGCAGGTTCTTAATTTCTATTATCGCGTCCCTCTCAGGGGCGAGCTTCCTCCTCAGTTTTTTGGCAGGCTGGTATGAGGGGTTCACCTGCACCTTGTGCATGATGACTTCCGGATCGATTCCTGGCATGTCGGTGTGGGACCAGGCGAAACAATCCGAGTTGGATCTGAGGAAGTCCACCAATCTCCTCCTTAATCCTTCGTCCAGCTTAGAACCGATCTTGAGATATTTACTGCACTCCCCTTCAACCATAGGTACGTCGTCCACATCTTCGACCTCCGGTTCTTCGGCATGCCGAGTTGGAGTTTCTCCATGCGGTGGTTGCTGATTTCCGGCCTTCAGAGTGATTTCGTAGCATGAGCGGGAGTTCACCTGAACTCCTTTGATCATCTTTATACCCCAGGGTGTGGGGAATTTGATTAATTGGTGAAGCGTTGAGGGGACGGCCCCCATGTCATGAATCCAGGGTCACCCTATGATTATGTTGTACGAAGACACACAATCGATGATGAGGAACCTAGTCGGCATGTTGATCCCCTCGGCGGGGACAAGGAAGAGTCACTTCTCCGATGGTCTGTTTGACTTCTCCGCTTAAACTGATAAGTGGGATTACTCTCCGTATGAGAGCATGGTCATCCAGCCCCAACTCTCGATATGTAGCTTGGAAGATGATTGTGTCGGAGCTCCCGTTATCCACAAGAATCCTTTTTACTAGGCAATTTGCCACGGTATGTGATATGACCAGATCGTCGTGGTGAGGGGCCAACACTTTTTCCTGCTCTTCGGGAGTAAAACTGATTTTTTCCACATCCGGGAGTCAGTGCTCTGTCTGTGTTGTCCCCGGGCCGCGCTCGGTGTCTCGTGCACTTCTCTCTATGGTTGCTTGATTTACGCAATCTATGCTCGATAGTAGGGTATTTTGTGTAGGATCGTTTTAGTACTACAGAACACTAGAAGATTTGTACGACAGAGTTATAAATCGAGAGCAAAGAGATGTTATTGAGTATATTGATTGGGACTACAACGTATTGGTGTATAAACCCTAGTTCTAGTCGCCTAAACTCTAATATCGAATTGTCGATCCCTTATTCTAGGGTTTGAGCTCCTTTTTTATAGTTGTAGATGTCGGCTTCAAGTAATAGAACTCTTCCATAATCGGAAAAATGGAAGTTTCCCCTTAGGCGGAAAACTTCTATTTAAACTTCCATTTTGCTTCAAGGGTCGATCCGATCATGGGGGTCGGACCTAAGGCAGGGGTCGGTCCCTGGTTTCTCCTTGAGCAAGGGTCCAGAAGTCGAGGGCCTATCCGGAAACTGGAGAAAACTTATGCCTGAATATTTTTCCCCAACAGTTTGCCCCTTATTCCTTGATTTGCTCGTAGAAATCAAGGGATAACTTGTGCTTCTTTAATCTTGGTAGTTTTCTCTTAGGATGAAGTATTCCTTGGGCACCTTGTCTCCTTGCAATGAATCAGGCCGGGACCTTGATGGTAACTGAAGCAATGATTTTGTGAGGCATTGAGTTTCCCGGCCCGAATACTAAAAGGTTCTTTGGATTGCCCATGATTGCTCCAATCTTTCCTCTTGGATCTTACTTTCCTTTTGAAGGTCGCGTCTTTACTCTGAGAGATCTGGGAAGCGGGGTTCTTTGAATTTGAATTCCGAGATCTCGGATCGGCGGATTTTCCGAGAAAAATTCCCAACGACTTTCTTTTATTTTTATATATATATATATACTCTCGTCTTCGTGTAACATCTTCTTATCTTTTATCCTCGGATCTTGTTACTTCGCATGCTAATCCCTGAAGCTTTTCAATGGCAGAAGTAAGCAAGCCGGAGAAGAGAGCAAATTCCTCGTCGTCCAGATCCAGCAGCCCACCGTCACGCCATGGTAAAGACGTGCAAAATCCTCTGACCCCAGCTCCCTTATCGTTTGTTTCTTCGGGATTCCCGCAAGTGGGTCCCGCATCAACGATTAGAGAGGATGAGCTGTGCGATTGGCGAAAAAGTATTCGCTTCCTTCTTCCGTTGTCCTTCGCATTCCCAGATTACCGGAGCGTGCTTCCGGTGGTATGCCCGAGGAGATTGCTATTTATGAAGCTTTCTTTGAATCTGGCTTCAGAGGTGACGTACCGTCGTTGATAGTGAGTCTCTGCGATTATTTCCATATCTCTCCATCTCAGGTCAATCCTCCAGCTTGGCGCATCCTTATAGCCATCCAAAACCTCGGAAATGAGGAGGGCCTAGCTTTTGGAGTTAATGAAATACTCTTTGCCTATCATCTGGCTCTGATTAATGGACATGAGGGGCGTTTTCATCTTCGTCCAAGATTTGGGCTTCCCATAGTTAAGGAGCTTCCCAAGACTGATCGTAAGGGATTGGCTTTTGTGAAGAATTGGCCAGAAAGATACGTTTTCATGACTCTCCCAGGATCTCATTATCGATGGAACTTCGTAGGTAGGAGGTTTTAACAGATGCTCCTTCTATGAGTTCCGGTAACAGAACTTATCTGTTTTGCATTCCCTTTTTCTTCCAGAGGGAACTCATTCTGCTCCTGTCGAGGGTGAATGCAATGTTCTTCATGCACGGAAGCTCCCCCTTGAGCAACGCCGTGTAACTCATCTTCTCAGTCTGGAGGTGTTGCACCGTAGCAAACTATGGGGTAAGTTATCTCTTCGCAGCTTATAGGTATTTCCTTTTCGTATAATTAATCATGGAATATCCCTCTTCAGAAGACACAATAGAAGGAAGTCCAGAAGATCCGATGGTAGCTTTTAAGAAGGACAGGGATGCTATATCGGCAAGGAGGGATTCGTCCAGCAGAAATGCTTCGGGCGATGGAGCCACGACTGCCGGGAACAAGCGCAGGATGATAAGGAGGAGCAGTGATTCCTCCCCATCTCGAGGCGGCAGACCTAGGAAAGGCGTAAGCACGCGCTCGCAACGGCCGTCGCTGAACGGATATTCGTCTGGAGGATTGTCTGATGTGTTGGCTGATTTGAATGCAAACGTATTTGCACGGATGCAGGCTCTTCCCCTAGACAAGGATTCCCCTGGGATTATCCAGCAGGTTCATGGCGAACTTCTTCAGGTGAGGTACAAATATGACCTTATATTGTGAATCCGCAGTAAATGAGACTTGTTTTCCTACGCAGGTCCTCTCTCATTTGCATCACCTGAAGGATCAAATAGTGGAGGAGGGTTCGTCTTTGAATCGAGACGAGGTTTCGGAACTATCCCGTCAGGTATCTGAAGAGAAGAGTAGGCGTGTCGCGAAGGAACTGGAGCTGAGGGACCTTCAAGCGAAGATCTGGGCCATCAAGGGTTCAGTAGAAATTGCTTCTGCTGAATCGCTTCAATTGAGCCGAGAGAAGCAAGTGTTGGAGGAGACTATCGTTGAACTTCGAATGGAGGCGGAGACTTCGAAAAACATGACGACTATGGCTGTGAACAGTGCGAGGATCGTCGCTCGTTGGGAAGTAATGAGAGAGTGGCTCAAAGCGCAGGCCCAGAAATGGAACTTGCACAAGGAATTTTCCCAATATAAAACGGTGGTTTTGGCTGAGGCGGAATTCAAGGGTACCGAACCTCCTACCTTTGAAGATGAACCGGCTATTCCTTCATCTAGACGTGGCAGGTCTTAGAGGATATTTTAACTTTGTCTTGTAATAGCGGTCCTGCGTGGTCTGTCCTTGCTAAAACAATGTTTTTTCGTATGCTTTTCTAGTCCCTTGAATTTCGATGGTTTTATTGCCGAATAATATTCATCATTTTTGCTTCCTTCTGTCGTGTTCGTCTCTTGATCGGAATGGTTCGTAGGACTCTTTGAGAACGGGTTACTTCGGAAAGAGTACAATTTCCTAAGCGGAATTTTAGGATCTGGGATTAAGATCCTGTTGTTGCACCGACAGCCTAGTGGTATAGGCCTTGTCGAGCAAACTTCGTATCTTCAGAATGCAAGGACGTCTAGGTGGACATGCAGATTTGTAGGAAGGGATGGACCCTTGGAAGGATCAGAGCCTTATAAGGGCCGGACCCTTGGAAGGGTACCCCTTTGAAGGACATCAGTGTCTAGGACCTGGATCCTGTTAGTAAACTGATTGAACCATGAAATAATTAGAGAAGCGTTAGACCTTATAATCCATCATTAAAAACCTGAGTTTTTGTTTTGGAATGAAAGATCCTTGCTTAGAACCCTAGAGTTCTAGCTTGGTTTGAACCCTGGGGTTCTTGAGCCCTAGAACCCGGAAGTTCTTAAGGCCTTGAACCCTGAGGTCCCTTACCTAGGCCCGAAGGCCGTTTTATTGTACCCGAAGGTTTGCTCATTGAACCCTGAGGTTTCTGAGTGTTGGGGTATAATCCTTAGATCCGGGGATCGTGACTAAACCTGATGGATACCTCGAATCCGGAGGTTGACGCTTTTGAACCCTGAGGTTCTTGGCAAACCCGAAGTTTGGTATTTGGATTCAAAGATCCTTGAACCCTGAGGTTCTTATCAGATCCGAAGATCAGTTAGGCCCGAAGGTCCTTGATCAACCCTTAGGTGATCTTGAATCCGGAGATTCCTTACAGACCCGGAGGCTGTATTGAACCCTGAGGCTCTTTTATAGATCCGAAGGTCGTACTGAACCCAGAGGTTGTTATATAGACCCTAAGGCCGTACTGAACCCGGAGGTTCGTCATAGACACTGAGGCCATATGCATTATGGGAGGTTTGTGATCGTATTCTGCTCCCCATGGGGGAACCACTACCGATATGTTATTGAGAAACAGCACTCTGCCACCCGAAGGTATAGGCCACTCTCGTGAATCTCAATGCTGCACTCTACCTTTCTGCACAAAAGGTCACGCTGAGACTTACTGTGGTCTGGCGTGGGCCTGCCCACGGAGCGACTTCACACCAGACACACTACTTTCCACGTCTGGATAAGTATTAAATTTTGGTGCTAACCGGTATTTTCGCACATTTGCTCCCTGCATATCAGCCGTCAGCATCTGATTACAGTACTTTGCAGTGTACGTCATGCCCCCTGCATGTATTTAGCTCGTAGCGTCTTTAACACAGGGTTTGGATAGCACTAGTACGGTGGTCCCCACGTAACTTTTGGACGTATAGCCTTTACGCAGGGCCCGAGGTGCAGACAATGTAATAGGGTTGATCAGACATGTTCCTTATATGTCGTACACCCATGTGAGTAGTCTCACTAGTATATATAGGGTTTGCTAAGATCTAAGGTCCCTTAGGGCCTGACCTAGCTTGTATGCCCCTTTAAGTACATTGTAGTTCCTATAACCCCTTTAGCCGTAACTAATAATGTATTTTATAAGCTTAGTCCGGAGACGTTATCGCATATATAGGAGTTGGAAACCAGTGTACTTAAATATGTCATAATAATAGTAGTAGTATATAAAGCTTGATCCGGGGACCTTACTTTAGAAGTGATAAAATTTGAGGTGTAAGGCGTTCCAGCAGTTGGGTTGGACCTTACCGTTGCTGTCTTCCAGCTTATAGGCTTCTGCCCCTTGCACCTCTATTACCTTGTAGGGACCCTCCCATCCAGGAGCGAGTTTTCCGGCTGATTTGTTCCTTGTATGGTCACAGACTCGCCTTAGGACCCAATCCCCTTTCTGGAAGGTTCTGGATCTGACCTTCTTGTTGTAACTCTTGGCTACTTTCAACTGGTAGGACGTATTTCTAAGGCGGGCTGCCTCCCTCTTTTCATCGAGTAGGTCTAGACTCAGGGACATTAGCTCGTTGTTCTCCTTCCGGGAGGAGAATTCAGAGACCGTGGTCTTTACCTGCACCTCCGTGGGTATTACCGCTTCAGCACCATAGACAAGCGAGAAGGGAGTCTCCTGGGTAGCCGTGTTCGGGGTTGTCCGATAGGCCCAGAGTACTCCATGTAGCTCTTCTGTCCATCGCCCATGGGCATCTTCTAGGCGCTTCTTGAGCATATTCACCACTGCCTTGTTAGTGGATTCGGCTTGACCGTTAGATTGGGGATGTCGTGGTGCTGAATAGGAAAGCTTGATGTTCCAATCCTTGCAGAACTTTCGGAAGCTGTAGCTCGTGAACTGGGGTCCGTTATCTGTGGAGATCTCATGGGGAGTTCCGAAGCGTGTGATCACGTTGGTCAATAGGAATTTCCTGATCTGGAGATCCGTTATCTTGTCTAGTGCTTCAGCTTCTACCCACTTCGTGAAGTAAATCGGTCACGACTAGGAGGAAGATCTTTTGCCCCGGTGCCATGGGGAATTTCCCCATGATGTCCATGCCCCACTTTTGGAAGGGCCAAGGAGAACTTAGAGATTTGAGGTTCTCTGGTGGAAGATTGGAGACTGGCGCGTGCTTCTGGCATTGGCTACAGAGTTTGGCTTGTTTGAGGGAGTCTCTCGCCATGGTTGGCCGGTAGTATCCAGCCCTTCGGGCTCTGAGTACCAAGCTCCGACCACTGGAATGGGAACCACACTCTCCCTCGTGGAGTTCTTCTAGTATCCTAGCGGCTTCTCTAGGGGTAAGACATCGTAGATAGGGTCCTGAAAAGGATCTTCGGTATAATTCCCTTCGGAAAAGCAGTACCTGGCAGCTTGGCGCCTTATCTTCCGACTTTCGTCTCGGTCTTCAGGCAAGGTGTCGTACCTCAGATAGCTAATGATGGGAGTCATCCAGGTCTCTCCTTTGTCTACTATGGATACTTCTTCAGGCTCGGTCTCCTTTTCGGTTGCGGGTGATACACTAAAAATGAATCCTTGCTACTGCCAAGTTAACAGTTGCAATTGTAGTACTTGAGATTCAAATCCAGAGGACCAGTCTACACTCTAGTTCTATAAGTTCCGAAATCAATCTAAGATGAAGATATGAATTTGGTTGAAAGAGGCGATAGTTAACAAGCAAAATAAACACGAGATTGATTCAATTAAACAAGAGCTAGCCTAGGGTAATTCATTGGGTGTTGAATTGGAGCCAAACAATTATTCAAGCGTGATGAAGTGCTTTCTAGAACTCGGATCACTCAGCTGGAACACTCCACTGTCGTGGCAGTGATCGCTTTGCAGATCGATCTCACCACCTAACTGTCGTTGGGATGAGGATCGATTGCAAGCTTTAGAGAACAGGTCCGATCAGTTCACTTACCACCCTAATATCTACTTTCGCTGATTAGGGATACTAAGCTCATTCAATACATGTCAAGTTATCTCCTAAGCGGTTAACTAGATGATGAACTAGTGATCTAACATCAAGTGATCAGGTTAATGAAAGCAGTAAGAACAGTATGAATGAAGAACAGTTATGGATCGCTTATCTATGTTTAGCTCATGTCTCAACACCCTAAAAACCCTAGGCGAGCAAGGTCACTACTCGATCATGATGCAAACAAACAAAGATATAAATCCTGAATAAAATTGCATAAGAACAAAGTATGAAACAATAGGGTTCAGATGATCTTTTCTATGAGAGGATGGATTCTTCTCCCTTACAAGTTGCAGATCGCAAATACTCAGTGTTATCTTGTGAAAACTAGCGTAAGAAAAATAGTAAAAAGATAGATGGCGTTTTATATGGAGGCACCAATCAGGAGAAAAGAGATTAGGGCAACATGGCTTTAATTCCCGAAATAAAGAGTTTCCACATTCGTCGGGAACAATCTCCGGATCACTCCGTCTGCTTGTTCCGCTTGAGCGAGAACAGTCTCGGGACTGTTCTACTTGAGTGTTCTCCGCAGGATTGCTCCAAAAGGACATCTTTTCATCAGGCACCTTCTCTTCTCTCTTCTACTAACTCCAGACCTGTAAAAGGTCAAAAAGGACTAGACTGACACGAATTAGTGACTTGAAACAAATGAAAACATATATACAATGATGTGAAAAAACACCATATATCAATTCCCCCAGACTTAGATCCTCCTTTGTCCTCGAACAAGGCAAGTATCAAGAACAGGGAGAAAGGTTTGAAAGCGTGGGAACTCGCTTATTTTCAGCAACCATACCTTTACCACAAATCTCTGAACCATACAAGCTGTAGATTTAGGACCACACACACTTACTGAGAAACCCCCCTGATCGCTGTTCGAAGATCGGCTCCTTAATCTACATCTCAACCTGAAAAGGAAACACTTTCGAGACAAAACTCCTTATGTTCAATTAAGATCAGCGGGAGCTTCTTGTCACAGGCTTTATTCAGAGAGAACGGGCTAGGCATAGAACAAGCTAACTTTTATGGTGGAGTTCAGTAGTGTTAGGGTTAACCAAGAGCGGGTGCAGGATATCGCACAAAATGGTCGTGAGAGGACGGCTCCATTGAGGTCCACAGTCCTTACTCATCTCTGCT
This sequence comes from Raphanus sativus, assembly GCF_000801105.2. Lineage (NCBI taxonomy): Eukaryota > Viridiplantae > Streptophyta > Magnoliopsida > Brassicales > Brassicaceae > Raphanus > Raphanus sativus. Next base: position 21,914,124 of record NC_079514.1, on the reverse strand, counting down.
AATCGGACTGCTCTCCGATAGATCGACCATAGGTTTGCTCCGCGCGATTCAACTTCCCCTTCAGAACACTTCACTGAAACCACCATTACTTTCTCAACTTCCCCAGTGGCATGCATCATGGATTCTTCCCCTTCTCGTCACCAGTTAAATCAAAGCAAAAACAAAATTTTTTTTTTTTTATATATATACTGAAATACAAAATGCTGGGGTGACGAGTAAGAAGGTAACAAGTGATGTACATGATGCCACTGGTGATTCATTCTGGTCTGTTCTAGCCATTTACTCCCTTCATTGTTCTCTTATGTACCGGAACAGGCACTCTGGTTGTTCTCTTGTCTGCGCTGATTGTTCCGCCTTCTTCTACTGTGTGAGCATTGATGAGTAAGGGACTGCGTCGATCCTTTCCTTTCCGACCTTTTTGCACATATCTGCACAAAAAGTACTAGAAAAGCAAATGCATGAGGGGAACAAAAGGTCAGGGCTCAAGGTGGGGACTAGCTAAAGATGAGCTAGCCACTCAGGAACAGCAGGAGGGATATAATCGGATAAGAAGTCCTGAGTGTAGTTCTTATTCTACCCTGATCTAGTGCCCATGACAAGAAGAATTAAAGTCCAGATTAGGTTCAGATAAAGTGGAGTTAAGTCTGCCCAGTGTAACTGATGTCTTGCATATTTGCATTGTTTTAACCATTCATTCATAAGCATTTTCATCATATAGAATAGGATTTAGACATGTTTAGGTTGCATTTTGCATGCATAAGTCTCTATTAGGTACTGGAGTGCCAAGTGAGGTTATTGGAGACATTTGGATGCACTTGGAGCTCAAAAGATGTGAAAAGGAGGATGATTGGACGAGAGGAGCCTGGAGCGACCTGCAGAGGTCGCTGTGAGACCTCGCTCCAGCCGGAGCGACCTTGACGATCAAAGCTGGAGCGACCACTCCAAGTCGCTCGGCTTTACACGGCTCGAAAACGAAGAAAATGCCTCCGGAGCGACCCCTTGCAGCGACCACCCGAGGTCGCTCCCGAAGCCCGGAGCGACTGGCCGAGGTCGCTCCGCGTTATCAGTGCACGATTTTTATTATTTTCAAGGACGTTTTTGCAATTTATTGTGCACGTTTTTGCACTGAAAAACCTAATGTTTAAGTATTCTTTGTAGCCACCATTGGCAGATTATCTTTTATCTATTGAATACACAAAACTCTCTCAAGAAAAGTTCTCTTTTGGCTTTGATTGTTCTTGTGTTCTTGTGATTTTCTTTCTACATCTCTATATGATTCATCTGAAATCCATCATGGGTTTAAGAGGAATCATGGAGATTAGTGAGTAATCACCTTTTGGATTCATGGGTTAGGGTGATTAAGGGTGATTAGGTTAGTTCTAGGATGTGTTAGGTGTAGATCATACTTGTTCCTTGCATATTCGAGTGATCTTAATGCATCATTTGAGTAGGCCACTCAAAGGGTGATCTCTAGGCATTTCCCACCCAAGAGGTGTTTGATGAAATGCCTGAGTCAACTCTCCTAGGCTCTTAGTGTACTTTGCCAAAGATATTTGTTGTTAAAGATGCTAAGACAGCTAATAGACTTGTTAGTAATGATTGCTTGCATGTTATTCAACCAAAGACATTTGATGTTTGAGATATGTTAGCAAATGAGCATTCATCTAGACATAGAGCTTGCTTAGAATTGTGTCTAGGCTTAAGGAATAATAGTTTGATTGGTTCATTTGTCGTCCTTAGTTCGAAACTTGATCACCCAAGGTCTGAAATCCTTATACCCATGAGTTCTCCTTTCCAATAGCTTAAAAGTATCATTTCTGTTACTTGCATTCTAGTTTTAAGTTTAAAAACCATACAATTCACTGATTGCACTTAGATTAGGCAAATACTTGCATTCTCTCTGCATTTTAAATCCCTCAGATTTGGTTCGACAACTTACTACCACTATACTATCATTTGACTTAGGAGCCTCAAAACTCCTAACATCAAATTGGCGCCGTTGCCAAATTCTGAGTTTGATTTGAACATTGAGATTTAGTCATTTGCTTGAGACTAAGTCATTTTTATTTTTGTAAGTTACTGATTCTCTTCTTCACTCTTTGTGATTTTCAGGTGTATGAACTTGAGGAGCAAGGGTACATCAAACCTTGTTCCAAGAGCCGAAGACATCAGAGCTTTAGAGAGAGAGTGTGCTAGAAAGAGAAGACAAGAAGAGCAACAGGCTCAACTGCAGCCACTGGAAGCTGCAATGGAAGAACAACAAAATCCTCAGAACCCCAATGGAGTCAACAATGTTCCACTACAAGGACCTCAACAGCGACCAGCTCGCCCCATTGGCACTTATGACCGCCCCAACATCCACGGTCCTAGACTGGGAATCCGAGCCCCGCTGTGGCTGCTAACAACTTTGAGATCAAGTCAGGGCTGCTTAACTGCATAGAGAACAACAAGTATCATGGTCTGGCTGTGGAGGACCCATTTGATCACTTGGATAAGTTTGACAGCTACTGTGGTATGTCAAAGACTAATGGTGTGTCAGAGGATGCCTTAAAGCTCAAGCTATTCCCTTTCTCTTTGGGGATAAGGCACGTCAATGGGAGAAGTCTCTACCAAGTGACTCTAACACCACTTGGGAAGACTGCAAAAGGGCATTCTTGGAGAAGTTCTTCTCTACCTCAAGAACTGCTAAGTTGAGGAATGAGATCTCCAGCTTCCAACAGAAGAACTTGGAAGGATTCAGTGAAGCTTGGGAGAGATTCAATGGTTACCAAGCTCAGTGCCCACACCATGGATTCTCTAAGGAGAGCTTGCTGAGCACATTCTACAGAGGTGCTCTTCCTAAGTACAGAGCCAGACTGGATACAACTAGCAATGGGTTCTTTTTGGGGAGAACTGAGGAAGAGGCAGAGGCTCTGGTTGACAACATGGTTAAGAGTGATGCAGTCTACAGTGGAGACCATGACAGAAGCAATAGAGGTGATGACAAGCAAACAAGGAATGAGATAAAGGCTCTTCAGGAGAAGATTGACAAACTCATTGCTGATAAGGCCACACAAGCGCAGGTGAACTTTGTTGGTAACCCACAACAGGAGATACCTCCTACTGTCAATGAGGTTGATGGTTTGGAAGGGCAAGAAGAATTGTGTTTCATCAACAGCAATGGTAGCTGGTACAAGAAGGAACCCAACTTTCAGTACAACAACTACCAACAGAAGCCCTATTCAAACAACCAGCAGAATGGTTATCAGCCTAGAAACAACCAGTAGAGCAACTATCAGCCTCAGCAAAACTCTTCTCCTATCTCTTCTGCTCCTCAAGAGAGCAGCACTGATGCCTTGCTGAAACAGATCTTGGAGTCTCTGACTAGAAGTGAGAAGCATGTTGGCTATGAGCTGAAGAATCTCTCACTCCAAGATCGATGGAAGCTACAATGAGCTCAACAACAAATTCTCCAACCTTGCTTCTTCTGTCAAGAATTTGGAGAATCAGTTTGCTTCCATGAGCTCCCACCAGAACCGCCAGCAAGGATCTCTACCTGGAAAGTCAGATCAAAATCCCAAGGAAGCAAAAGCTGTCACACTTAGGAGTGGTAAGCAGTTGACTCCTGTAACCCTCACCAAGGATGCTGAGAAACAAGGTGAGGAGGTGGCCATCAACCTAGATGATGAAGTGGTCATTGTTGATGAGAAGACAGATGCTGAGATCTTGGAGAAGATTGTGAAAGCCAAGGGTAAAGGAAAGGTTGGAGAAGAGAAGAAAACAACAAAAGATGGTGAATCTGCTGCTCCAGCAAGTGAGAGCTCTCCTGTCCCTCCTCCCTATGAACCAAGCTTCCATTCCCTGGTAGATTCAAGAAGCAGCTGCTACAGAAGTACAAGGCTTTGTTTGAGAAGCAGATGAGTGAAGCTCAGGTTACAATGCCCATCATTGATGCTTTCATGCTGATTCCTCAATACAGCAAGTTCCTGAAAGATGTTGTAGCTGCTAAGAAGAAGGAGATGGAGGGCATGATGGTTCTGAGTCATGAGTGCAATGCCATCATTCAGAGGCTTGATGCTCCAGAGAAGCTAGAGGATCCAGGATGCTTCACACTCCTTGTGCTCTTGGACCTATGGTGTTTGAGAAATGTCTCTGCGATTTGGGAGCTAGTGTCAGCTTGATGCCTTTGTCTGTGGCAAAGAAGCTTGGCTTCACTCAATACAAGAAGTGTAGACTCTCTCTGGTGTTGGCTGATCGTTCAGTGAAGTACCCTGTGGGCATCCTAGAGAACCTCCCTGTGAAGATTGGAAGGTATGAGATACCTACAGATTTTGTGGTGCTTGAAATGGGTGAGGAGGCTCAAGACCCATTGATTCTTGGAAGGCCATTCTTAGCTACAGCAGGAGCTATTGTGAATGTGAAAGAAGGGAGATTGACCTCCATTTGGGCAAGGAGAACATCCTCCACTTTGACATCAAGGAGAAAATGAGGAACCCCACTGTATTTGGACAAGCCTTCACCATTGAAGAGATGAATCCTCCTCCTGCTGATGATCACTTTGATGAGCTACCACCTGAGGAAGATGGGGTGTCAACTCCACTTTCTGCACCTAGTCCAGCCTGATCCAAAGGAGGCAAAGTCAAGCTAGAGACTTAAAACAAGCTCACTTGGGAGGAAGTCCCATGAGTATCCTTGTATATATTGCATTAGTATTTGCATTATCATTTTATTGCATAAAACAATGGGAAAGTGAAGTTGTGTGCAGGTATTGAGCAGAAAGTCGGACACCAGAGCGATCTCATCGCAGCGACACCTCTAGGTCGCTCCACCTGGGAGCGACATGTCCAGAGCGAGAAGCCGAGGTCGCTCGCGTCACACGCGAGTGGAAACACAGAAACCGACCTCAGAGCGATCTTCTCCCAGCGACATACCGAAGTCGCTCCAGCTGGGAGCGACCTGTCGCAGCGACGTTCACACCTCGCTCCACGGAAAGGTAACACACAATCCCACTTTTCTTTGTATTTCACATTTTCATTGGGTACCTCACTCACACAGAGACTGTGTGATTTAAGTGTGGGGGAGGTACCAAGTATTTGATCATGTTTGTTTCCATGATTTTGAGTCTCATGCATTGCATATTACATTCTTATTTGCATAGAAAAATCCAAAAAAAAAAAAAATTTGAAAAACAAAAAAAGAATCATTTAGTTGCATCATTTGCATTTTTAGGATTGAGTCTAGAAGCATATAGGTTGCATTCATGCATTAGGGGGATTTCAACCTTGTAAAGAGCTCATGCTAAGTACTGAATTTGTTGACCTTTGTAATCATGACAAGTAGCTTGAGCACCCTTTGGAAAGCTTGTAAACTTCGCGCCTTGAATGCTCCTCTTGAAACTCATTTGACTGTTGATACTCTCTCTTTGAAGCAAGCTCCTGTTTTAATGTCTCTTGCATATGTTCCTTGTGTACTAAGTCATGGATATACACACTTGAGTTGTCCCATCTTTTTACCAATCTTTCTTGACAAACTCAAGTGGTACTCCACTCCCAAAACCCATACCTCCTTTTTAAACCATCATTATTTGTTGAGTGAGGCCTCTTTGGAAAGCTTTACATGTGCATAATGTTGAGAGTATTGGGAACGACAATGCTTAGTCTCCATTCTTGCTAGATTAGTCACTCTATTGTCTAGCTATAGGAAGGGGGTGAGTGTTGTGATTGTGATTTGGGAATATGAAAGGTTTGACTCTTTGTGCTTAAATGATTAGTCTTTATGGATAAGTGGAGAAGTATCTAGCTCTTATTGTGAAAAGTCTTGGCCCCCAATATATAAAAAAAAAAAAAAAAAAAGAAAAAAAAAAAAGAGAATGAAAAAGGGGGCTAGCAAAGTTGTTAGGAGCTGAGATTTGTTTTAAAATTGTGAAAATCCCTTATTGATTTCAAAAAGAAAGAGTCTGATGTGAAAAATGTTCTTGGGATCTTTTGGTGAGAGATGTGAGTTGGGTTTGACATTGAGGAATAATTGAATATCTTGTGTGTTTGGGAAAGGGTAGAACAATGGAGATTGAGCATTGTATGCATGAGTTGATCCCTTTCTTAGATATATATTATGTGTAATGTCAAAGCTACTTTGTTTTGAGAGTAAACCACCTTAAAAATATTTTTGAACCTCTGATTTCACTTGCATTAAAGCCTTTGTCTTACCAAACCAAATGACTTGGACCAGTTGACCATTTGTGAGATGTCTATTGAGTTTGCTTCATAAATGTTAGAGAGATGTGGATTTGTGGTTTGTGGATGCATGATTAATGAGTGTAGAGATCAAAGGAGCTGAGATAGGCTTAGAGAAGTTAGAGATGGATAAAATCTTTGCTCTTGCTATTTGGTATGATTATGCAAGGTTGTTAGGTTGAGAACTAAGAAGAGTTTCTTTTGGTTTGAGTCCCCATTTTCAAACTTTTTCTCCTTGGTTCTTGAAAGTTTACTTGTGGACAAGTAAAGGACTAGTGTGGGGAGTTGATGTCTTGCATATTTGCATTGTTTTAACCATTCATTCATAAGCATTTTCATCATATAGAATAGGATTTAGACATGTTTAGGTTGCATTTTGCATGCATAAGTCTCTATTAGGTACTGGAGTGCCAAGTGAGGTTATTGGAGACATTTGGATGCACTTGGAGCTCAAAAGATGTGAAAAGGAGGATGATTGGACGAGAGGAGCCTGGAGCGACCTGCAGAGCGTCGCTGTGAGACCTCGCTCCAGCCGGAGCGACCTTGACGATCAAAGCTGAGAGCGACCACTCCAAGTCGCTCGCTTTACACGGCTCGAAAACGAAGAAAATGCCTCCGGAGCGACCCCTCGCAGCGACCACCCGAGGTCGCTCCCGAAGCCCAGAGCGACCTCTCGGAGCGACTGGCCGAGGTCGCTCCGCGTTATCAGTGCACGATTTTATTATTTTCAAGGACCTTTTGCAATTTATTGTGCACGTTTTTGCACTGAAAAACCTAATGTTTAAGTATTCTTTGTAGCCACCATTGGCAGATTATCTTTTATCTATTGAATACACAAACTCTCTCAAGAAAAGTTCTCTTTTGGCTTTGATTGTTCTTGTGTTCTTGTGATTTCTTTCTACATCTCTATATGATTCATCTGAAATCCATCATGGGTTTAAGAGGAATCATGGAGATTAGTGAGTAATCACCTTTTGGATTCATGGGTTAGGGTGATTAAGGGTGATTAGGCTAGTTCTAGGATGTTTTAGGTGTAGATCATACTTGTTCCTTGCATAGTAGAGTGATCTTAATGCATCATTTGAGTAGGCCACTCAAAGGGTGATCTCTAGGCATTTCCCACCCAAAAGGTGTTTGATGAAATGCCTGAGTCAACTCTCCTAGGCTCTTAGTGTACTTTGCCAAAGATATTGTTGTTAAAGATGCTAAGATAGCTAATAGACTTGTTAGTAATGATTGCTTGCATGTTATTCAACCAAAGACATTTGATGTTTGAGACATGTTAGCAAATGAGCATTCATCTAGACATAGAGCTTGCTTAGAATTGTGTCTAGGCTTAAGGTTAATAGTTTGATTTTTCATTGTCATCCTTAGTTCGAAACTTGATCACCCAAGGTCTGAAATCCCTATACCCATGAGTTCTCCTTTCCAATAGCTTAAAAGTATCATTTCTGTTACTTGCATTCTAGTTTTAGTTTAAAAACCATCAATTCACTGATTGCACTTAGATTAGGCAAATACTTGCATTCTCTCTGCATTTTGAATCCCTCAGATTTGGTTCGACAACTTACTACCACTATACTATCATTTGACTTAGGAGCCTCAAAACTCCTAACATCAGAAC
>NC_079514.1:21862655-21906188 GCF_000801105.2 Raphanus sativus | reverse complement strand
AAAGTGTTTAGCTGGTTCAAAGGATGATAGGCAGTCAAAATTCAGCAATCAAAAACCCAAAACAAACTTTGTGGAAAAAGAAAAGAAATGAAGATGAAGAGATTTTTTGTGTGGATCCGCCTTAACTGTCCTAAGGCCGGATTTCTCCTCGGCCAGCAGGCTTTCTCTTCCACCACTCCCCCTGGATTTCTCTTCAGAAGTGATTCAAGCCAAAACTTTTACTTTTTTTCTTTTTTTATCTATTTTTTTTTAAGTGGCGATCACAAGGGAGTAAAGGAACAGCCCGGATCCAAAAATAAATAGGAAAAGAAAATGATGAATAGATGAGAAGATGAAAAGAAGATAGAAAACAAACCAGCCAAAGTGGCTCTGATACCAAATGATACGCCCAAAATCGGAAGGATGGCTTTGGCCGGATGTTGGATATGATCCGAGAAGGCGATGGCACTTCTGGAACTGGGATGGAATGATAGGATCGTCAAGAGGAGCGGAATGGCTCTTGATATACCCACGAACTAAGGTTAACCACCAAAGAACGGATGTAGTGCGTTGGCTAACCACCAAATAACACACAAAGATGATTGGCTGACCACCAAATCAACAAGCCGGTTCAAACCGATGAACTAGCTAAAGAACTCTCTCTCACTCAGAGAAGAAGAACAAAAATAAACAACCAAAATGAACTGATTTTTATTCATGAAATGGATTACATATTTATAGTAGAATGAGTCAAAGAAAGACATAAATAATTGTGGAAAACTAGAAGCATAGAAAACACAAACAAAGACTAAGACTAAAGACTTTTGTAGAACCGAGAAGTTGAATTTTGACTAGTCTTTGAAGAAATCAATGCAGGCCACGACTTTGACTCATTTTCTTGATATTCTTGATGTAAATGGGCAGGAGACCATCAGGAAAGGCCTGGTAGAATTTGGTGTAAAACGGACCAAAATTGAATTTGTTATGAATTTTTTCGGTGGGCCGAAAAAGGCTTATTTCGCCCAGCAGCTAATCCAGCTTCTTCTTCAGTGTCACATAGCTCATTCAGCTCAAAGTTAGTGTCACTTAGCTCATCCAGCTCCATAGTAGTGTCACTTATCTCACTCAGCTCATCTAGCTCCAAAGTAGTGTCACGATCTGATGGAAAAATCTCGGTTGGATCAAGCTGGTCGACATGATCACCATCATGGGCTATGTCCGTGAACCAAAAAGGACGGTGCTCGATTTTGGTTCTATCATACTCTCCCTCTTCAAAAAGATTTGTCCTCAAATCTGAATCATTAAAAGGAAAAGGATTATAATCAACACAAAGCTCATTATGAATATGGTCCGACTTTTGAATGGACAAAGATACCTCCTTTTCTGGTTCGATTTCAACGTTCTTCAAGGTCACCAACGGTTTCTGTTTGTGGCACTTGTTAGCATAATGGCCGACCTTATGGCATTTGAAGCACCTGATAGAAAGAGCTTTGCTTGTGGGTTTCACAGCTTTGCTTTTATCAAAAGAAATATCATTAGTTTTCAAATCAGAATTTGAAAGATAAGAAGACTTACATTGCTGTTTTGGTGCTGCAGAAGTGTTGGTGTTTTCCTTCCTTTTGAGTTGCCGGACAGCATGAATCGCCTTATGCAACATCTTTTCCAAACTGGCATAAGTCTGAATCTCATTCTGATCAAACACATCACGGCTGCTTCTCTTGGTTTTGGAGAAGGGACGATCACCACTTCTGACCCACTTCTCATCATCGGACCTGTTTTGTCTCTTCCTTTGTTTCTGCACAAAATCAAACCTATTAACAGCAAACTGTTTCTTATTTCTAAAAATTAATTGCTCTTTTTCCGAAACAGTTTTAAAAGGAAAGAAGATATCATCTTGTAGTGGTTTTGATTTCTTGAGAAGTCCAAACATCCTGAAACACTTAACAAACGTTAGCACATAAAAATCCTCACACTCTCAAAGTGTTTAGCTCACGATTTTTAGTTGATCACTCAGAGATCTTTTACTGGTTCAAAGGATGATAGGCAGTCAAAATTCAGCAATCAAAAACCCAAAAAAAACTTTGTGGAAAAAGAAAAGAAATGAAGATGAAGAGATTTTTTTGTGTGGATCCGCCTTAACTGTCCTAAGGCCGGATTTCTCCTCGGCCAGCAGGCTTTCTCTTCCACCACTCCTCCTGGATTTCTCTTCAGAAGTGATTCAAGCCAAAACTTTTACTTTTTTTTTCTTTTTTTATCTATTTTTTTTTTAAGTGGCGATCACAAGGGAGTAAAGGAACAGCCCGGATCCAAAAATAAATAGGAAAAGAAAATGATGAATAGATGAGAAGATGAAAAGAAGATAGAAAATAAACCAGCCAAAGTGGCTCTGATACCAAATGATACGCCCAAAATCGGGAAGGATGGCTTTGGCCGGATGTTGGATATGATCCGAGAAGGCGATGGCACTTCTGGAACTGGGATGGAATGATAGGATCGTCAAGAGGAGCGGAATGGCTCTTGATATACCCACGAACTAAGGTTAACCACCAAAGAACGGATGTAGTGCGTTGGCTAACCACCAAATAACACACAAAGATGATTGGCTGACCACCAAATCAACAAGCCGGTTCAAACCGATGAACTAGCTAAAGAACTCTCTCTCACTCAGAGAAGAAGAACAAAAATAAACAACCAAAATGAACTGATTTTTATTCATGAAATGGATTACATATTTATAGTAGAATGAGTCAAAGAAAGACATAAATAATTGTGGAAAACTAGAAGCATAGAAAACACAAACAAAGACTAAGACTAAAGACTTTTGTAGAACCGAGAAGTTGAATTTTGACTAGTCTTTGAAGAAATCAATGCAGGCCACGACTTTGACTCATTTTCTTGATATTTCTTGATGTAAATGGGCAGGAGACCATCAGGAAAGGCCTGGTCGAATTTGGTGTAAAACGGACCAAAATTGAATTTGTTATGAATTTTTCGGTGGGCCGAAAAAGGCTCATTTCGCCCAGCAGCTAATCCAGCTCCTTCTTCAGTGTCACATAGCTCATTCAGCTCCAAGTTAGTGTCACTTAGCTCATCCAGCTCCATAGTAGTGTCACTTATTGATGGAACCCAGGATTTGGACCAGGACTTGGAGCAGACTCAGGACGATCAGATCAGTCCAACTGAGGTTCAGCCATTCAGCCGTACCAGATCAACGGACAGAGCCGTGTACCGGATCGACCCGAGTGCACCCAGACGCGACCTAAGGATGGATTCACGACCTGATGACCGAATCAGCCGACCCACAGGCGTTCTTCCCCGACCCATTCGTCATTCTAGAGCCAACAGTCAAGTCAGAACCCATGATCATCGAGATGAATCTGATTCCGGACTTAGCCTATCTTTTCTGGCCCGTTTGGGACGTACCGCACACCCGGATCAGGCTGATCTCGACTTGTCCGACCACTTTGATGATTTTATGATGATCGATGCATCCAACTTCTCCAAAGGGATGTTACTTAGGCTCTCTGAAGATTTGGGTCGAGCTATCTCTTCATCCGTTCATGGATCATCGATGATCAACCATGCGGGCAGCCTTGCGTCCGTTCTTCTCCTTACCGCGGACGACCTGATCAACACAGAATGAACCTGGACACATCATGAACCTGGACAGTCAAATGAACCTTGCCAAGTCTTCATCAATTTCCGCCATTGACTGGTCTTGGTCCAAGTTCAGAAATCTATGTCATGTTTTCATTGATTTATGTTTTCTATGTTGTCTTTTCCAACATTTCTCTTTATGTTTCTTTGACTCACAAACACTATATATATGTGAGTCCTTCATGAAATAAAATCACAATCGATTTCCTTTATCTCTTTTTGAGTTTTCTCTCATTGTTCTTTGTCTTAGAACATTCATAAGTTTGCTTGGTGAGGTTATCTCCGAGTGAAACACCTCGTTGTGTTGGACCGGTGCGTCACATCCGGCAACCTTCGAACATCTGGTAGTATCTTTGGGCTTCCGCAACCCTTAGTGTCACCCTTCGATCCACTAGTTCTCAATCCACTCGGATCTGAGTTCATATCAACCGTACCGGCATAGTGATCCTTACTTAGGTTCTATCAAGTGGTATCAGAGCCACTCTTCCGGTAACTCTATTTCTATCCATTTTTCTCATCTCTCCATTTCTTCTAAACACTTCTTCTTCTATCTATCTTGAACCCGGGCCCCTCATTACCCCCATATATAAAAAAAAAAAAAAAAGATCTAAGTTTATGCTATAAAAAAAAAAAAAAAGAAAAGATTATATAAAAAAAAAAAAAAAAGAAAAGATTCAAAGTTTGTTTGATTGTGGTGAGGTGGTGGAAGAGAAAGCCTGCTGGCCGAAGAGAAATCCGGCCTTTGAGGTGGTTAAGGCGGGTTCCCCTTTGAAATCTCTTATCTCTCTCTCTTGCTCATTTGTGTTCACTTGGATTATCTCATTGGGTGATCTTGTTTGCTCTCTTAGAACTTTGGGAGGAACTCTCTTGAGTGATTACCAAAAACTCGAGTGAAACACGTGTGTGGGTGAGATAAACACCTGAGAGTGTGAGGCTTTTTACTCTAACTTTGCCTTGTTTAAGTTTTCAGGAAACCATGGGCAGTGAAGAAGAAAGAAACAGACCCGGAAATTCTTTTGCTGGATTATCTAACTTGCAGATGCGTGCTCTCAATGATTCTATGTCTAACTTGTTGAATACAGGTTTGGAGGCGATCCATCTTAGGCTGGATGAACTTCAGGGCCGACCAGCTCAGTCCCAAACTAGAACCAGGCGTGACCGCCCAAGGAGACACAGCCGGTCCGACCTTGAGATCCGAGATGAGTCCTATGATGATGATCAGTCCATCAACCGACCAAGGAGAGCTCCTAGACAACAAAACCAAGGTGATGTCAATCCATTTGGTAGAAATGAAAGAACTGATAATGGATTGGGTGGTTTGAAATTGAAAATTCCAAGTTTTGATGGCAAGAATGATCCGGATGCCTTTCTTGAATGGGAAAGAAAGATTGAACTTGTTTTTGATTGTCAAAACTTTTCTTATATTAAAAATGTTAGACTTGCTGCTGCTGAGTTTACTGGCTATGCTATTAACTGGTATGATCAAGTTGTGACTAGCAGGAGAAGAGCAGGTGTGGCGCCAGTTGTTACATGGGATGAGCTTTCCATGCTGATGCGGAGACGCTTTGTTCCCGACCATTACCACAGAGATCTACACCATAAACTCAGGCGTTTGCTTCAAGGTCCTAAGTCAGTTGAGGACTACCACCAGGAAATGGAGACCTTGATGATCATGGCTGATGTAGATGAGCCCTTAGACGCCACCATGGCTAGATTTCTCACCGGGCTCAACCGAGACATACAAGACCGCATGGAGCTGGAAGACTATGACAGCATGGAACAGATGCTACACAAGGCCGTGCTGATTGAACAACAACTCAAGAGAAAAGGTCTCTCCAAACCGACCTTTGCTTCAAAACCAACCTTTGCTTCCAAGCCAAACTATCAAGACAAGGGTAAGTCTTCTTCCACAACAAATAATGCTTTTAAGACTGATGTCCCTGCTCGTTTTGACAAAGGAAAAGCAGTTGAGAATCCTAGCCGTGCAAGAGACATCAGGTGCTTCAAGTGTCAAGGTCTTGGCCACTATGCCAACCGATGTCCAAACCAAAAGGTGATGGTGCTCTTGGAGAATGGAGAAGTTGAATCTGAAGAAGACAAGGAGGATCTCGGACCAGTTTATGATACTGATGATGAGGAAGAAGCACTTGACTTCCCAGTTCATGGCCCCCTTCTTGTTACTAGAAAGACTTTGGACGACACCTTTGATCCCATCTTTGATGAGGAGGCCGATGGCGTGATCAATGAGTTTTGCTCGACCTTTGTGGAGAGCTCTGGTCCGATCTATGATGAGGATGTTCTTGATGAGCCAAGCCAAGGTTCACTACTGGTTACTAGGCGTACCTTGAGTGTCCAACCCAAATCCAATGAAAAAGAACAAAGGGAGAATCTCTTTCACTCTAGATGTCTCATTTCTGATAAAGTTTGTTCTTTGATTATTGATGGAGGCAGTTGCACTAATGTGGCCAGTGACACTCTTGTAAAGAAACTTGGGCTTGTTACTCGACCTCTTTCTCGTCCTTTCAGGTTAGAGTGGCTCAATGAGGCTGGAGAACAGTATGTGAAGGAGCAAGTCACAGTTCCACTCTCCATTGGCCGATATGAGGATGAGGTTGTGTGCAATGTGCTTCCCATGGATGCTTGCCATGTTCTCTTGGGCCGACCTTGGCAATTTGACAAGAAGGCAGTGCATGATGGCTTCACAAACAGGCACTCGTTTGATCACAAAGGAAAGAAGATCACTTTGGTGCCTTTGTCACCTTCGGAAGTCCATCAAGACCAGGTCCAACTTAGGAAGAACCGAGACCAAGACTCTAAGGCTGATAAACCTGAGACAAGTACCAGAAACCCCAACTTCTTTGTCAAAGAAAGTCAGGTAAGGAAGTCTCTTTGCTCTCAAAAACCATTTCTCTTACTTGTTTATAAAGAGTCTCTTTTGGCCTCATCTTCTTCTGACCTTGCACCGGAGATTCCGATTGAATTTTTAGGTATCTTGCAGGATTATTCTGATGTGTTTCCAGAAGAAAATCCAAAAGGATTGCCACCAGTAAGAGGCATTGAGCATCAGATTGATCTTGTCCCGGGCGCATCTCTTCCGAACCGACCAGCGTACCGCACCAATCCGGTCGAGACCAAGGAGCTGGAGAAACAGATCAACGACCTGCTTGAGAAGGGATACATCAGAGAGAGTCTCAGTTCCTGTGCAGTGCCTGTTCTACTCGTACCAAAGAAGGATGGCTCCTGGAGGATGTGTGTGGACTGCCGGGCCATAAACAACATCACGGTAAAGTATCGACATCCTATCCCTCGCCTTGATGATATGCTTGATGAACTCCATGGTTCTAAGTACTTTTCTAAGATAGATTTGAAAAGTGGCTATCATCAGATTAGGATGAAAGAAGGTGATGAATGGAAAACGGCCTTTAAAACAAAACTAGGTTTGTATGAGTGGCTTGTCATGCCCTTTGGTCTCACAAATGCACCTAGTACTTTCATGCGCCTAATGAATCATGTCTTGAGGTCTTTTATTGGTCATTTTGTTGTAGTGTACTTTGATGACATTCTTATTTACAGCAAAAGCCTTGATGAGCACAAACAGCACCTGAAATCTGTTCTTGAAGTCCTTAGAAAGGAACATTTGTTTGCTAACCTTGGAAAATGTTCTTTTGGCACAGATCATGTGGTCTTTCTAGGTTTTGTTGTAGGTACAGATGGCTTGAGAGTGGACGAGCAGAAGGTCCAAGCAATCCGAGACTGGCCCATTCCGAAAACCATTAGTGAAGTGAGAAGCTTCCATGGCCTTGCCGGTTTCTATAGGCGGTTTGTTCAAAACTTCAGTACCTTGGCCGCTCCTCTCACTGAAGTAATCAAGAAGAACGTGGGGTTCAAATGGGGACCAGCTCAAGAAGAAGCATTCGAAATCCTTAAAGGGAAGTTGACTAATGCCCCTTTGCTTGTACTTCCAGATTTTTCTAAAGCTTTCGAGATCGAATGTGATGCTTCTGGTGTTGGTATTGGTGCTGTATTGATGCAGGAAGGAAAACCAGTAGCTTATTTCAGTGAGAAGCTTGGTGGTGCCATGCTCAACTACCCCACATACGACCAGGAACTCTATGCCTTGGTGAGAGCCCTTCAAACGTGGCAGCACTATCTTTGGCCTAAGGAGTTCATCATCCACACTGACCATCAGTCTCTAAGACATCTTAAGGGTCAGCAGAAGCTCAACAAGAGGCATGCTCGTTGGATGGAGTTCATTGAGACATTCCCTTATGTGATCAAGTACAAACAAGGTAAGGAGAATGTTGTGGCCGATGCATTGTCTCGAAGGTATACTCTTCTTTCAGCCCTTGAGACTAAATTGCTTGGCTTTGAATTTATCAAGGATCTTTATGCCTCTGATCAGGATTTTAAAGAGATTTTTCTAAAATGCACCAAGGTTGCTTATGGGAAATACTTTCAAAGTTCTGGTTTCTTATTCTTTGATAACCGTTTGTGTGTGCCCCAATGTTCTTTGAGGGAGTTGTTTCTCAGGGAAGCTCATGGAGGAGGACTTATGGGACACTTTGGTGTCAAGAAGACTTACAAGGCTGTTCATGACCACTTCTATTGGCCGAGTTTGATGAAAGATGTTGAGAGGATCTGTGGCCGATGTGTGGTGTGCAAGAAGTCTAAGCCTAAAGCATCAAACCACGGTTTGTACTCAGCTCTACCCATTCCCTCTCATCCTTGGGTAGACATTTCTATGGATTTTGTGCTTGGTTTGCCTAGGTCCAAAGCTGGACGAGATTATATCTTTGTGGTTGTAGATATGTTCTCAAAAATGGCTCATTTCATTCCTTGTCACAAAACTGATGATGCTGTGCAAGTTGCAGATTTATTCTTTAAGGAAGTTGTTAGATTGCATGGAATGCCTAAGACCATTGTCTCTGATCGTGATGCTAAGTTCCTTAGCTATTTTTGGAAGACCTTGTGGTCTAAGCTAGGTACTAGATTGATGTTCTCAACAACTTGTCATCCGCAAATGATGGGCAAACTGAAGTAGTTAATCGAACCTTGTCTGCTTTGCTTAGATCTTTGGTTAAAAAGAATCTTAAGACTTGGGAAGAATGTTTGCCTCATGTTGAGTTTGCTTACAATCATGCATTGCATTCAGCTACTAAGTTTTCTCCTTTTGAGGTTGTTTATGGATTTAATCCTTTGTCTCTACTTGATCTTTTACCTTTGCCTTTGAGTGAACGAGTTAGTACAAATGGCAAGAGGAAGGTGGACACGATCAAGAAGCTGCATGAACAGGTCCGGGCCAACATTGAAGCCAAGACCAAAGGCTACAAACGACTTGCAGACAAGAAGAGAAAAGAAATGATCTTTCAGGAAGGTGATCTTGTTTGGGTCCATTTGAGGAAGGAACGATTCCCGGAACAAAGGAAGTCCAAACTCATGCCCCGGGTCGATGGTCCATTCCAGATTCTCAAGAAACTCCATGACAATGCTTACCAGCTTGATCTTCAGGGTAAGTATGATATCTCTTCAAGTTTTAATGTTTCTGATCTATCTCCTTTTCTTGCAGATGATCCGGATTTGTGGTCAAATCCTTTTGAAGAGGGAGGGAATGATGGAACCCAGGACTTGGACCAGGACTTGGAGCAGACTCAGGACGATCAGATCAGTCCAACTGAGGTTCAGCCATTCAGCCATACCAGATCAACGGACAGAGCCGTGTACCGGATCGACCCGAGTGCACCCGGACGCGACCTAAGGATGGATTCACGACCTGATGACCGAATCAGCCGACCCACAGGCGTTCTTCCCCGACCCATTCGTCATTCTAGAGCCAACAGTCAAGTCAGAACCCATGATCATCGAGATGAATCTGATTCCGGACTTAGCCTATCTTTTCTGGCCCGTTTGGGACGTACCACACACCCGGATCAGGCTGATCTCGACTTGTCCGACCACTTTGATGATTTTATGATGATCGATGCATCCAACTTCTCCAAAGGGATGTTACTTAGGCTCTCTGAAGATTTGGGTCGAGCTATCTCTTTATCCGTTCATGGATCATCGATGATCAACCATGCGGGCAGCCTTGCGTCCGTTCTTCTTCTTACCGCGGACGACCTGATCAACACAGAATGAACCTGGACACATCATGAACCTGGACAGTCAAATGAACCTTGCCAAGTCTTCATCAATTTCCGCCATTGACTGGTCTTGGTCCAAGTTCAGAAATCTATGTCTTGTTTTCATTGATTTATGTTTTCTATGTTGTCTTTTCCAACATTTCTCTTTATGTTTCTTTGACTCACAAACACTATATATATGTGAGTCCTTCATGAAATAAAATCACAATCGATTTCCTTTATCTCTTTTTGAGTTTTCTCTCATTGTTCTTTGTCTTAGAACATTCATAAGTTTGCTTGGTGAGGTTATCTCCGAGTGAAACACCTCGTTGTGTTGGACCGGTGCGTCACATCCCGCAACCTTCGAACATCTGGTAGTATCTTTGGGCTTCCGCAAGCCTTAGTGTCACCCTTCGATCCACTAGTTCTCAATCCACTCGGATCTGAGTTCATATCAACCGTACCGGCAGAGTGATCCTTACTTAGGTTCTATCACTTATCTCACTCAGCTCATCTAGCTCCAAAGTAGTGTCACGATCTGATGGAAAAATCTCGGTTGGATCAAGCTGGTCGACATGATCACCATCATGGGCTATGTCCGTGAACCAAAAAGGACGGTGCTCGATTTTCGTTCTATCACCCGGCGAGCAGAACGTGAGTCCGGTCGGCCGGCAAGCTGAAACGGAACGTCTGTTCTGCTCTACCGGCGAGCAGAACGCGAGTCTGGTCGCCCGGCGACCAGAAACAGGACGTCCGTTCTGCTCGCCCGGCGACCAGAACGTAAGTCTGGGCGCCTGGCGAGCAGAACGCGAGTCTGGTCGCCGGGCGAGCAGAAACGGGATGTCCGTTCTGCTCACCCGGCGACCAGAACGTAAGTCTGGGCGCCTGGCGAGCAGAACGCGAGTCTGGTCGTCCGTTCAGCTATCCCAGCGAGCAGAACGCGAGTCTGGTCGCCCGACGACCAGAACGTAAGTCTGGGCGCCTGGCGAGCAGAACGCGGGCCTAATCGTCGGGCGAGCAGAAACGGGATGTCCGTTCTGCTCACCCGGCGACCAGAACGTAAGTCTGGGCGCCCGGCGAGCAGAACGTAAGTCTGGGCGCCCGGCGAGCAGAACGTGAGTCTGGTCCCCCGGCGAGCAGAAACGGGACGTCCTTTCTGCTGGACCCGGCGAGCAAAAACGGGACGTCCGTTCTTCTCGCCCGGCGACCAAAACGTATTTCTGGGCGCCCGGCGAGTAGAACGTGAGTCTGGTCGCCCGGCGAGCAGAAACGGAACGTCCATTCTGCTCGCCCAGCGACCAGAACGTAAGTCTGGGCTCCCGGCGAGCAGAACGTGAGGCTGGTCGCCCGGCGAGTATAAACGGACGTCCGTTATGCTCGCCCGGCGACCAGAACATGTCTGGGCGCCCAGCAAGCAGAACGTGAGTCTTGTCGCCCGGCGAGCAGAAACGGGACGTCCGTTCTGCTCGCCTGGCGTCCAGAACGTAAGTCTGGGCGCTCGGCATGCAGAAACTGGACGTGAGTTTTGTTTCTTTCGTAAAATCTCAACGGAAACTCCGATTAAGGCGAAACGAAAGCCATTTTGATCTAGACTCAAAGGAGAACAAAGTGAGCTTGTCTTTGGGCGGACGGAGAAAACTGAGCTCACTCCATGGCTAGTTGACCTGATAAGATCAAGCTCCGACCTTCTTTCGTTTTGCCGTTTGTTTACCGAGAGTTGTTCGTTAAATAAACTGGATATTCTAATTTGAGAATGACGTCGTATGAAATTATTTTCAAATTATAAGAGACTTTTTATTCGGAGAAATACTTCCCGCGGACTTTCAGACATTGATTCCGTCGTGACCATTTTTGACCCCAACAGTTAGCTCCTCAGCTCATTAGAACTTTTGCGATGTTCTTGCGAGCGGTAAGATATGTTAGGTAAGTTAGGCGGAATTAATGGTTGAAAAGCACCGTGGAAAGTCATAAGATTGGTGGCTGCGCCTTTCAAAGGCTGCCTACGTACCCTTTTCGTAGGGATCAAGCCTTCCATAGTTCGTTTTGGAGTTTAAGATCCGTATGACCTGTTTTCCAGTAAGACTTTATTGTCTAGTTATTTTGATCATGTTGCTGTCGATGGTATTTCGTATTGGACCTTTGTCGGCCGCAAGAGTAGCCTCGGAGGCTGTTTATTTTGGCCAAGTTTGACTTGTTAAAAATATTTTGCTCAAATCTATAAAATCGTAGTTTTTATAAATCGAGAGAACTTCCGTTTATCGAAGTTAAAGGGACAGGGTGTGAGTTGTCGTCTCATTCCTGCCTCTCAGATGATCACCGTATCCATCGATTGTACAAAGCGAGATTTTTCGCGGTTTACTGATTTACGCGAAGGCTCGTGAAACGGATAGACTTAAGTGAAGAGACAAGTTTTGGGATCTCTTATCGGGTGTTGATACTATGTCTGTGAGATGTTAAGTACCAGCAAGGCTGGGTTTAGGGCAAGACCTAGGTTTACTCTCGGACTGAGGCTTTGCGATGACAAATCGGCTTTCGTTTTGCTTGTTTGCGATTTTAACCTGACTCGTACCGTTTTAAAATCCGCGAAGTGTTTTCGGCTTATATGATTTGTCTGGGTACGAATCAAGCTACTTCCGTTAGGAAGCGCTGGACGAAATTTTAGTTTTCTTGTATAGCGCGCTATGATATCCTTGTGGGATGTAAAAGAGCCTACCCTTAGGTGGCTTGTCTGTTTAGGACGTTAGAGTTCGTTTGTTGTGATCAGCAACAACGATATGATTACGTTTTGAAGGTATCTTACAGTTTAGAGTTCCTGAGACGAGAATTTCGTCTGGAATGTTTTGAGGAAAAAATATCCTTCGAGCGTTAGCGACGTCTCGCAGTGCCGAAGGTTGAGTTTTCCTTGTGCCGCATTTCGTGTTTGAAATGTTCGCGGGCTTGGAGGTGTTTTTTCATGCCCCCAATCCTGAGAAGGATTATCGGGACGGACTATGGTTCGAGGAAACGAACCAGCCGATCCTTGTGATCAAGGGCAAGCGTTCCATAGTCCACAAACAAGGTTGAGTATGATAATACTTAGCCAAACAAAGGTGAGAAAGAAATAGACAACTAGAACGAGTTAGATGGTAGTTGGATGGAGTGTACGAGTAGCTCGACCAGCTCAGGGAAGCGCAGTTGAGTGTACTCCAGCTCGATCAGTACTAAGTCAGCTCCACTAGCTGGACTACTAGCTCACTCTGCTGGGTCAGCTGGGAGTCAGCTCATCTCAGCTAGACGGACTGTTCGGGTTTTGGGCCGATGGTCCGTGTCCGGGCCGGTGGCGGGCTGGTTGGTCCGGCCACATGGTCCATGAGTCTTTGAGCTCTTGTGGGGAGGTGCCTGGACGTGCCTATAGGTGTCTGGAACCTTCCATGGCCGAACAGGTACGATCTGGACCGTTGATTGCAATCGATGGTCAAGATCTGTTCTAAAGGGCTGCGTGGAAGGGATGTGTCTCTTTGCACATGACTCCTGGTTGCCTAGGGTGCATGACCAGAGATCATTTCATTCAGTTTTCTCTCTGTCTGAGGCAGTCAGAGACAAAGGACACACGTCCTAAACACAGAGATCCCCCAAAGAAAAATGAGGATCCAAGCCATAAGGGCAAGATCTGCGATCAAAGCCATAAGTGCTTGATCCGAGTGTGGTGCCTATGGCTTGAGCCATATGAGGCCGTGGCTTATATAAGTCACTAAGGCCAATAGGAAGACCTATTCCTGAAGGGAATTAGGCGCAATGGACCAAGGGTCCAAGGGCGGTTAGCCGGGAGACGAGCAAACCAACCGGCAAGGGCTATCGCGGCTGTAAGTGGTTCTATCTATGTATCTTTATATTATTATGTCTATATGATATATATACATATAGAGAACGTGGTAGTTATCCTTATTACCAAGTCATAGACCCTGGTGTCATGGTCGGTTACGTTGATCGCTAACCATAGCCAATAGATTGGATCAAGGGGTACTAGTCGTCAAAGGTTGCGTGTTGCCAAGAGTCATGAGTTACCAAAGGTTGTGAGATACCAAAGGATGCAAGTAACCAAAAGGTACGAGATACCAAGGGTTGAAAGTATCAAAGGGTACGAGGACCAAACGGTACCAATGACCAAAGGGTGCATTGTGATCCAAAAGCGAATGTACTGTGATCCAAGATTTGCGATCATGTTGTGATCCAAGAGGTGCGAACGTGTCATGATCCATGGGATGTGAATGTGTCGTGACCGAGAGGGTACGAGGGGGTCGGGACCGAAAGGGTTCTCAGCGGGTCGGGACCGAAAGGGTACGAACGGAACGGGACCAAAAAGGGTACGAGTGATTCGATCCATATAAGGACACCATTTGCATTGTGTTGGGTGTGGACTCACACGATGGCAATGGGTTGTCAGTTAGGTCAATACATGAGTGTAAGGAAATAGCGAAGGCCTTAATGGCTAAGTGCAATCCATACATCATGATTGATGTTTGAACCATGATCCATGGTTAATGGATGGATGGTTCTAGCCGCAAGGGCTAATAGGGATATCTTACGATCAACTTCTGGTTGGTGAGTAGGATAGGCGCCATATGTCTTATGTAGGACGTAGATCCACATGATGGCAATGGAAGGCCGGTTATGTCAGTACATGCTAAGTAGACGATGGCTTATCATAACTAAGGGTCAGTTCATGTTCCATGACGGTGGATCGATGGCCGAGTACTAGTATAGATAGTCACGTTGCTGGAGTATGAGAATTTATGTGATTATCCAAGATGTCAAGATAACTTCGAGATTGGCTAAGGGTCATGACGAAATGTATGGCCAGTATTATGTGTCGTTGACCATAAGTTCTAAGCCTAAGTGTGACTGCTCAAGGAAGGCCGTGTAAGGATTGATCATGGTTGAGTATGGACGACCTGACCACTGATAATGGAACAAGGTGTCGAAACTAACCTGATTAATGAATACATCGGTTGGTATGAACAAGTCATATCTTTGTCTGGGTTAAGTCCCAAGGCCGGTCAGGCCAGATGAAGACTCATCGAATCCAAAGTCATGTGAGGATGGTTGGTTGATTGACTTAGGATTATGATGGGCTTTGTTAGTCCAGAAGAAGGACTTGGTACTATTGTGGATTATGCATGAGCCAAGAATGGCCAGACGCATATTCTTATCCTTTCGAAGACTTCTCAAAAGTTACTTTAGTCTGTGGGGATGGTTGGTTGAATGACTAAGTACCTAGGGGAGCTGTTTTATGCAGGAATCAAGATAAGGGCTTTAATTAAGATCATTTAGTGATCATGGTCCAGTACATGAGTAAGTGTAGTTCAAGTCAATGGCGGACCGATGAGCTAACCAGCTCCATGGATGTGGCAAAGGTATGATCTAGCAATTACTTGAATAGATCTAGATAGAATGGTTTAGGGGAATGGAACCTCGCATTCGTATGACTTGGTTTGGGTTTAGAATTGACCTTTAAGCTGATTGGTAGTTGAGTAAACTAACCAAGGCCAACGTGATTCGACCAAACAAGTGTTAGATTGGTTTTAGACCAATGGTTAATTAAAGAATAATCCGCTGCGTATCTGTTGAAATGATCTGAGCTATGAATGACAAATGAAGTATTTAGCTAAGGTCTAAGTTAGCCCTCGCCTTTAGGCAATATTATAGATAAAGGGTAAAAATTTAAGAGGTTCGGCCAGGAAGTTGACCGAGCGACGTGAGGCGTCGACCGCGGCCTAGTCGGCCGGGATCGGGTCTTACAAGTTGGTATCAGAGCATGCTTGATCCTGTTTAGGACAGCGCTCAAAGATGTTGAGTTCCAAACCGAAATTATTTCTGAAAACTATGATGACTATGAAACCTTAGTTGGGGTGTGCCAAGAGAGAGCTGAGGTAAGGTGTATCATGCTTGTGAACAGAGAAGTTCCAAGATGAGCCAACTTAGCCAAGATGACTCTCCGAGGGCAAGATCCTAAAAACAGAAAGGTTGGTCGATCTAGTTATTTAGCAGTAATATACAGATTGGAGGGATGAAAGCAGTGCAAGACTTGTTTATGGATGACCTGGACAAGGGGAGTAACATGGACCAGAGAGTGGCTTAGGTTGAAATAAACGTGCAGCACTCTACTGATGTTAAGTGTTATCCTTTGCTGGCCATTCATAACGAGTAAGCATATGCGATGTTAAAGCTGATTTAAGGGATACACTACATGACTACACGAGTGGAGTTTTGGTCAGATGGATCAGATATGACTCGGTATAAGTCAAGATAGGTTCCCTTATATCGGGTTGGATGGAATGAACCCATTCCAATCTTAATCCGTCCAAGGAAATAATGAGGAAACTCATGATGTTTGTTCCAATCAATGGAAGAACATGATCTTAAGTATCTTAGCATGATGGGGAATGAGGTATATTAAAATTGCTCTTGTGAATGGTGTGAGTATTCGAAAAAGTAAGACGCTTGGGAGAATGGTATGGGACATTTTCCAAATGTGTAATCAAACCGAGATCCTACACATCTGGAAACCTTAATGATCTGTGGTGTGGAAACACACGTACTTTTCGACACAGGGGCCACACATAGTTTTGTGAGTCCAGAATTGGTCAGAAAGGGTCTGTTCTGTCTAGACGCTGGGGATACTTCGGTGATAGTGAATGCAGCCGGAGGGCAAGTAATGCATTCACTGGGCAATATGTCAAATATCCCAATGTCAATTAAGGGAAGAGATTTCCCTGTGAAGCTGTCTGTGTCCGCCTAAAGAGTCACGAGGTGATCCTAGGTATGGACTGATTGGAAGGTATCGGGCCACTCTTGTTTGCCATAGGGGTCGTGTGCAATTGGAGAATGGACTTCACGCGATTCAGTACCAAGGTCTGAGTCCGGCTCTACGAAAAGTAGTGGTATCAGCAGTCCGAGCAGTACGGATGCTGAAACAGGGTTGCAAGTCCATTTTGGCCACAATCACCACTACGGAGCCCGACTGTTCTGTTTGTCTGAAAGACCCTGCAGAGGATTCGTTGGTGTCTGAGTTCCGAGATGTGTTTCAGGCGCTACAGGGAGTTACCCTGATACTGTTAGGCCGGAAGCATTTATGATTGAACTAGAACCATAGACAGCTCTACTGTCCAAGAGTCCGTATCTGATGAGAGTTAACCAGTCCTTTTTATGAAAAAAAAGGATGGTATTTCTTGATTCTGTTTTGGATATTCTGTTGTCCAAAAGTCTGTATCTGATGGTTCCTGCCGAGATGGCCGAGCCAAAGTCAACCATGTCCCAGAGAGGATCCGGGTCGCAGTACAACCAAGTCGGAGTTTGACCTAAGGTTGAGATGAGAATGATCAGGTCCAGTAATGGATGTGGATCAGGCCACGACCTATTCGGAGTTGGACCTATGGTCGGGGTGTAATGGTCGAGTCCCAGAGTGGACCAGGACCAGAATATGATCAAGTCCGTAAATGGACGAGGATCAAATTTTTGACAAGGTCCAGTGATGGACCAAAGTCAAGTGTCTGGCGGGTTAGTCTAGTAGGGACTAAGATCGCAATGTGACCAAGCCGGAAAAGGCTATGGTTGTTTAAGAGAATCACTTGGAAATTAGAGGCTATAATGAAAGCTGAGTACCCAGAGTGGTTTGATCAGTTTGTTTCTGAGGAAACAAATGAATCAGGATTCGAGGACGAATCCACCCTAAGGGGGGGGGGAGACTTGTCACGCCCCCAATCCTGAGAAGGATTGTCGGGACGGACTGTGGTTCGAGGAAACGAACCAGACGATCCTTGTGATCAAGGGCAAGCGTTCCATAGTCCACAAACAAGGTTAAGTATGATAATACTTAGCCAAACAAAGGTGAGAAAGAAATAGACAGCTAGAACGAATTAGATGGTAGTTGGACGGAGTTTACGAGTAGCTCGACCAGCTCAGGGAAGCGCAGTTGAGTGTAGTCCAGCTCGATCAGTACTAAGTCAGCTCCACTATCTGGACTACTAGCTCACTCTGCTGGGTCAGCTGGGAGTCAGCTCATCTCAGCTAGACGGACTGTTCGGGTTTTGGGCCGATGGTCCGGGTCCGGGCCGGTGGCGGGCTGGTTGGTTCGGCCACATGGTCCATGAGTCTTTGGGCTCTTGTGGGCAGGTCATGGGCTTAGGTATGAAGTCTGGGCTGGGCCTGGACGTGCCTATAGGTGTCTGGAACCTTCCATGGCCGAACAGGTACGATCTGGACTGTTGATTGCAATCGATGGTCAAGATCTGTTCTAAAGGGCTGCGTGGAAGGGATGTGTCTCTTTGCACATGACTCCTGGTTGCCTATATATAGGGTGCACGACCAGAGATCATTTCATTCAGTTTTCTCTCTGTCTGAGGCAGTCAGAGACAAAAGACACACGTCCTAAACACAGAGATCCCCCAAAGAAAAATGAGGATCCAAGCCATAAGGGCAAGATCTGCGATCAAAGCCATAAGGGCTTGATCCGAGTCTGGTGCCTATGGCTTGAGCCATATGAGGCCGTGGCTTATATAAGTCACTAAGGCCAATAGGAAGACCTATTCCTGAAGGGAATTAGGCGCAATGGACCAAGGGTCCAAGGGCGGTTAGCCGGGAGACGAGCAGACCAACCGGCAAGGGCTATCGCGGCTTTAAGTGGTTCTATCTCTGTCTCTTAATATTATTATGTCTATATGATATATATACATATAGAGAACGTGGTAGTTATCCTTATTACCAAGTCATGGTCGGTTACGTTGATCGCTAACCATAGCCAATAGATTGGATCAAGGGGTACTAGTCGCCAAAGGTTGCGTGTTGCCAAGAGTCATGAGTTACCAAAGGTTGTGAGATACCAAAGGATGCAAGTAACCAAAAGGTACGAGATACCAAGGGTTGCAAGTATCAAAGTGTACGAGGACCAAACGGTACCAATGACCAAAGGGTGCATTGTGATCCAAAAGCGAATGTACTGTGATCCAAGATCTGCGATCATGTTGTGATCCAAGAGGTGCAAACGTGTCATGATTCATGGGATGTGAACAGGTCGTGACCGAAAGGGTACGAGCGGGTCGGGACCGAAAGGGTATGAACGGAATGGGACCAAAAAGGGTACGAGTTATTCGATCCATATAAGGACACCATTTGCATTGTGTTGGGCGTGGACTCACACGATGGCAATGGGTTGTCAGTTAGGTCAATACATGAGTGTAAGGAAATAGCGAAGGCCTTAATGGCTAAGTGCAATCCATACATCATGATTGATGTTTGAACCATGATCCATGGTTAATGGATGGATGGTTCTAGCCGCAAGGGCTAAGTGGGATATCTTACGATCAACTTCGGATTGGTGAGTAGGATAGGCGCCATATGTCTTATGTAGGACGTAGATCCACATGATGGCAATGGAAGGCCGGTTATGTCAGTACATGCTAAGTAGACGATGGCTTATCATAACTAAGGGTCGGTTCATGTTCCATGACGCTGGATCGATGGCCGAGTACTAGTATAGATAGTCACGTTGCGGGAGTATGAGAATTGATGTGATTATCCAAGATGTCAACCTCAAGGTTGATAACTTCGAGATTGGCTAAGAGTCATGACGAAGTGTATGGCCAGTATTATGTGTCGTTGACCATAAGTACTAAGCCTAAGTGTGACTGCTCAAGGAAGGCCGTGTACGGATTGATCATGCTTGAGTATGGACGACCTGACCATTGATAATGGAACAAGGTGTCGAAACTAACCTGATTAATGAATACATCGGTTGGTATGAACAAGTCATATCTTTGTCTGGGTTAAGTCCCAAGACCGGCCAGGCCAGATGAAGACTCATCGAATCCAAAGTCATGTGAGGATGGTTGGTTGATTGACTTAGGATTATGATGGGCTTTGTTAGTCCAGAAGAAGGACTTGGTACTATTGTGGATTATGCATGAGCCAAGAATGGCCAGACGCATATTCTTATCCTTTCGAAGACTTCTCAAAGGTTACTTTAGTCTGTGGGGATGGTTGGTTGAATGACTAAGTACCTAGGGGAGCTGTTTTATGCAGGAATCAAGATAAGGGCTTTAATTAAGATCATTTAGTGATCATGGTCCAGTACATGAGTAAGTGTAGTTCAAGTCAATGGCGGACCGATGAGCTAACCAGCTCCATGGATGTGGCAAAGGTATGATCTAGCAATTACTTGAATAGATCTAGATAGAATGGTTTAGGGGAATGGAACCTCGCATTCGTATGACTTGGTTTGGGTTTAGAATTGACCTTTAAGCTGATTGGTAGTTGAGTAAACTAACCAAGGCCAAGGTGATTCGACCAAACAAGTGTTAGATTGGTTTTAGACCAATGGATAATTAAAGAATAATCCGCTGCGTATCTGTTGAAATGATCTAAGTTATGAATGACAAATGAAGTATTTAGCTAAGGTCTAAGTTAGCCCTCGCCTTTAGGCAATATTATAGATAAAGGGCGAAAATTTAAGAGGTTCGGCCAGGAATTTGACCTAGCGACGTGAGGCGTCGACCGCGGCCTAGTCGGCCGGGATCGGGTCTTACATGTTTTGCGATTGTTCGCAGCCAAAAACTGTTGTTTCAGTTTTGGAGCTGAATTGTTCGATTTTTGATCGAGGTATTGGGACCGAAGGGTCGCGTAAGTTTTTTCCAGGGAAGGAGCGTCTTCCTCCACTGTGCTTCGTGAAGTGTTGGCCTCCCAGGAGATTTATATTGTGTATTTTTAAGAATGACTCGTATAGCTCTAGGAGCTTTTTTACGAGTGTTTCTTTTTATGCCGCGTTTTACGGGGCGTATAGAACTTAATCGATTGATGATAAGTTTAAAACTTCCGTTAACCATATGGTTGTTAGGACTGAGTTTCATAATTAATCTTATGATTTCCGATTCTGGGTTATACGACAAACTACTTGCATAATTGTCACTTTGCGTTTCATGACAAATCGTGGATTGTCGTTTAGCCGTTAGCCGTTAAGCGGTTCGAGCGGTGGTCGCTCAGTAGTTTTGGATTGGCATGGAGGCTAGGTGCAGTCGTATAGCCAGGGAAGTTGTTTGTAAAGGATCGTCGTAGAATATGTGCGGATTCAGTTGCAGGGTCATTTCCTGCTTGGACGTAGCCGAGGGAAGTAAAAGCAGGAATCAGCAACCTTAAGGAGCAAAAGTTATCTACGACTGATATCCGTTGGATCCGTTACTTTATTTTACGAAAGAAAACGAGTTAACCGTTCTTTCGAAGGTTTTTCTTTCTTTAGGAAGCAGGACGAGTGCGCCTTAGAATGCGTGGCGATCGTTTCTCGGTTTTTCGAGAGACTAGATCGGTTTGCATGCTCTGCCTGGAAAGTCAAGGAACAATGGAACAAGACTGGAAAATTCGCCTAAGACTTAGCTTGCTAGACTATCCACCTAGGTTCTAAGTTCCCTAAATTCTACGGCAGGTTTCAAGACGTTTTCGTTCCTTTCCTACCAAAAATTTAAAACCTTGACGGAATTTTTTGTCGGATGTACCTTAGTCGCATTGATGATTCGAGATTGCCCCTTCTTCCTTCTTCTTCTCCTCTTTTCTTCTAACTTTATCGAAAGTTTATTATGCGTTTAGGAATGGCCACTTTCGATTCAACGTCAAAGGACTTCGAAAAGTCAGTTACCGAATTTCATATGAATTGGTTTTCGATGAAATTCTGACGAGAATATCGAAATGAGGAAGGGATATCAATGTCCAAGTTCGTCCTCGTTTCTTTGTATCTCTGGTTTTACCAAATTGACCAGGTCCGCTTTGTATATTGTTGAAAAGTCTATCAAACGTTATGAATAGATGTTTTCGACTCAACCTGGCAGAATCTGGTAAAATCACATTGTGTTTTATGCATCGAAGGAATTTTACGAAATCGTTGAACCAAAGGGAGGAGAAGCAGACAAAGAGGGGCGTTTTGGAAAGACGGGTCAATGGACAAGGTGTGACTCGAGTGAGGCTCTCAGTTCGTCAGGCTGTGAGCGAACTGCTCATGTTCCAGATCTTATTGTTTGATACGATGATGTTTCGTAAAATATTGCCAAGTTTGATCTTACAACTGTTGCCGAGTTAATTTAACGGGAAGTCGTCTCGTAAAATTGTTGTCGAGTTTAATTGTACAAAATCTTTCTCGTGAAATATTGTCGAGTATTATTTTAGGAAAAGTGTTCCATAAAATGTTATCGAACTTTGGTGACTAATCTTAATCATAAACTTTCTCATTTTCCTA
The DNA here is from genome assembly GCF_000801105.2 of Raphanus sativus. NCBI lineage: Eukaryota > Viridiplantae > Streptophyta > Magnoliopsida > Brassicales > Brassicaceae > Raphanus > Raphanus sativus. The sequence continues at coordinate 21,884,180 of NC_079514.1, read as the reverse complement.
GGATTGACCCGAAGGAGTTTTGAGTAGTTTTTCGAAAATAAGCTTAGTAGACAAAAGTCGAAAGTCCGCAACGGACGAAATTTTAGGTGTCAGAAAACGTCTTAGTAGTGAGGGATATTATCTCTCGTTTTGGCTTTGTTCAGTCTTCGTTAACCGTTTAGGCTTTGAATGATTTTGTAGAAATCAATTCTGTTTTTCTAGGCTAGTTTTGAGAAGGATCGAGCTGGCCATATGGCGAGCTGGTCGGGACAGAACGGAGATGAGCCATATTCTCAACGGGAGTGGCTCGGAAGAGTTGTTTGGAAGAAGGACGGTAATAGTATCGGTCTTCCTAATGAATCCCAATTCCTCGTATAGTTAAGATGATTGGTGTTTTAGAATAACCGTAATCGTTTTATACGATGAATTGCAATCCGTTCGTTAGTCGAACCTTCCGAGTTTTTTCCGTAACTTTCCTGTTCGTTCCGATCGAAATGAAATGGGGGTTTCACAAGGAATTGGCCGCACTCACCGAACGACCCGCAGCACGGCGCCCAGGACGTTGGTCTGTCTGGAAGCCCGGCGCTCAGAAGGTGAGTCTGGGCGCCCGGCGCGCAGGACGTGGGTCTGGGCGCCCTGCGTGCAGAAAGAGGACGTCCGTCTAGACGCTCGGCGCCCAGGACGTGAGTCTGGGTGCCCGGCATGCGGAAACGTGTTCTTTGGATGACCTGTTTCGATTATCTGTTCTCTCGGTTGCGAGTAAATTAGGTCTCCATGGTTTCGGAGAGAACGAGTTTTATTTTTCCGAGAAATTCTCAAAAAACGTTTTCGGTCAAACCCCTACTCGTCGAGATTTCTAAAACTCAGTAATTAGACGAATTTCTTGGGGTTTGATAGATTTTATCGTTGCCCTTTTTATTTTGATAGAGAAGTTGCGAGCTCGTTTTCGTGCTCTTCCTGTCGCGAAAAGCCGCGACTAGGTTTTTCTATTTTCTCGAGCATCCCGGCGTTTGCATAAGCGTTGGCCGTAGGAGCAGTTACGCTAAAGTTATTTACCAACGTTGATGCGAGCTGCGAGTTTTGTCTTTCATATTTCCAGACATCGCTTCGGTCAAGCGTTTTTTGGCCTTGAGAGTAAGAGTAATCCGTCCCCCCTCCCTCTTAGCACCAAACTGTGGGAACCGAAATTCACACCGTTGATTTTAATGAATAAAAAACGGAGGAAGGCCAAGTTAACCCGACTTCCCCTGAAGGTCCGGATTCTCTGTAATAGCCAACGATAAGTGTCCGAATAAATGCGGAAAATATAGAAAGATAACAAAACGAGTTTTTCGGAAAGAGTAGACCTTTACTTCGAATTTGCGTAAAAGCGTTGCGATTGTTACAAGAGATTATAAAAGTTACAGCTGCGAGAACAGGCAACGATATTCCTGGTTCTAGACGCCTAAAACCTTAAACCTAATTGAGTCGCAGCTTGATAACAAAAGACGAAAAGCGTACGAAAAAGGTTTTGTTAAGATTTAGGACTGGACCTTAAGAAAGGCTGCCTACGTACCCTTTTCGAGGATCAAGTCGGACGTAGTTCAGTTAGAAAGATTTGAACAAGAGATCGAACTGCCTGGCGGAGTTCGTCTAGTATGAGCGTTGGTCATAGAAACAGGCATGTCGAGAATAATGCCTAGGGTTTCTATGTGCGGAACTCTAAGTAAAAGAATCGTTAGATCCTTCCGAGAGGAACGGAAGTCTGCGGACAAGATGAAAATAGAACGAGAGGTGGCCAGACGTTCTAGGTCCTCCCTTGCTAGTCTTACCACCTAAGTTCTAAGTTCTCTAAGTCAATGATCTCGGATCTGCTCTCATCATTTATGATATATGATTTTTTTATGATGCCTCTGCTCCTTGCCCCAAACTTTCTTATATACTCCTCGTTAAGACGGTCTATCCTCCCTTTGGGCCAGATCTCTCGCGAATCGGGCTTTTCCATTTTCGTCGATCTTCATGTCTATCGGGAAACTTCACATTTATCTTTGGGAAACTTGACATTTATCTTGTTATGTAAAGATAAACAAAAACCGTCATACTTATCTCGAATTAGATTTAAAAAATCGTAAACGGGCCGTTTGGTCGTGTTTGGACCCTTTCTGGCCGTTCTTTAGACCTTGGACGTTTTTACGATTTTTCCGAGAAAGTATTGTCGCGATATCGATTTTCCGAAAGATCCCCAATTCCTCGTATAGTTGAGATGATTGGTGTTTTAAGATAACCGCCATCGTCTTATACGATGAATTGAAATCTTTCCGTTAATCGAACATTTCGCGATTTTCTGAATCTTCCTCGACGATTCCGATTGAAACGGAACGGGAGTCTTACGTTCACAATTTTAAAGATTCGCACTGCAAAGCTTCAAGCAAGGATGCCAAGTATAGGAAAATGAGCCGTACTCGTCGAACGACCCACAGCCCGGCGCCCAGGATCGAGGTCTGGGCGCCCGGCGAGCAGAAAGTGAGTCTTGTCGCCCGGCGAGCTGAAACGGGACGTCCGTTCTGCTCGCCCGGCGACCAAAACATAAGTCTGGGCACCCGGCGAGCAGAACGTGAGTCTGGTCGCCCGACGAGCAGAAACGGAACGTCCGTTCTGCTCGCCCGGCGACCAGAACGTAAGTCTAAGCACCCGACGAGCAGAACGCGAGTCAGGTCGCCGGCTAGCAGAAACAGGACGTCCGTTCTGCTCGCCCGGCGACCAGAACATAAGTCTGGGCACCCGACGAGCAGAACGTGAGTCTGGTCGCCCGGCGAGCAGAAACGGGACGTCCGTTCGGCTTGACCGGCGACCAGAACGTAAGTCTGGGCGCCCGGCAAGCATAACGTGAGGCATGTCGCCCGGGGAGCAGAAACAGAACGTCCGTTCTGCTCGCCCGGCGACCAGAACGTAAGTCTAGGCGCCCGACGAGCAGAAGGTGAGTCTGGTCGCCCGGCGAGCAGAAACGGGACATCCGTTTTGCTCGCCCGGCGACCAGAACGTAAGTCTGGGCGGCCGGCGAGCAGAAACAGGACGTCCGTTCTACTTGACCGGCGACCAGAACGTAAGTCTGGGCGCCCGGCGAGCATAACGTGAGGCTGGTCGCCCGGGGAGCAGAAACGGAACGTCCGTTCTGCTCGCCCGGCGACCAGAACGTAAGTCTAGGCGCCCGACGAGCAGAAGGTGAGTCTGGTCGCCTGGAGAGCAGAAACGGGACGTCCGTTCTGCTCGCCCGGCGACCATAACGTAAGTCTAGGCGCCCGACGAGCAGAAGGTAAGTCTGGGCGCCCGGCGAGCAGAACGTGAGTCTGGTCGCCCGACGAGCAGAAACGGGACGTCCGTTCTGCTTGACCGGGGACCAGAACGTAAGTCTAGGCGCCCGACAAGAAAAACGTGAGTCTGGTTACCCGGCGAGCAGAAACGGAACGTCCGTTCTGCTCGCCCGGCGACCAGAACGTAAGTCTGGGCGCCCGGCAAGCAGAACGTGAGTCTTGTCGCCCGGCGAGCAGAAATGGGACGTCCGTTCTGCTCGGCCGGCGATCAGAAAATGTAAGTCTGGGTGCCCGGCGAGCAGAACGCGAGTCTGGTCGCCCGGCGAGCAGAAACGGGCCGTCCGTTCTGCTCGCCCGGCGACCAGAACGTAAGTCTGGGCGCCCAGCGAGCAGAACGCGAGTCTGGTCGCCCGCCGAGCAGAAACGGGACGTCCGTTCTGCTCGCCCGGCGACCAGAACATAAGTCTGGGCGCCCGGCGAGCAGAACGTGAGTCTGGTCGCCCGGCGAGCAGAAAGTGAGTCTGGTCGCCTGGCGAGCAGAACGTGAGTCTGGTCGCCCAGCGAGCAGAAACGTGACGTCCATTTTGATCTAGACTCAAAGGAGAACAAAGTGAGCTTGTCTTTGGGCGGACTGGGAAAACTGAGCTCACCCCATGGCTAGTTGACCTGATAAGATCAAGCTCCGACCTTCTTTTGTTTTGCCGTTTGTTTCCCGAGAGTTGTTCGTTAAATAAACTGGATATTCTAATTGAGAATGACGTCGTAAGAACTTATTTTCAAATTATACGAGACTTTTGTTCGGAGAAATACTTCCCTCGGACTTTGAGACAATGATTCCGTCGTGACCGTTTTTGACCACAATAGTTAGTGCTAGTATTGGTCGACGGTGTCTGAAACTCGGTAGATGGTTGTCGATCAAAATCGGTCGATGCACAAGTAGCGGTATCCATCGATGTAGAATGACTGTGTTTGCGGATTGAGCGTTCCAAAGCAACGGGATTAGTAGACAGCAGTTGTTTGTTCTTGTTGCTTCTGGTTATGCTAGGCATGTACCTGAAAAGCCAAGAAAAGAAGAATTTTATCAGTTTCAAGTAGTAAAGAAAAATCTAGACTTAAATAAAATATAATGGCGATCAAAGTTCCCCGGTGACGGAGCCAATTTTAGGTACGTGCTCAAATTATCCTAGAGCACCTTTACTCTTATCAAAAGAGGTCAAGTTGTAGTACTTAGGGATCGAATCCACAGGGAGCTGGGGCACACACTAGATCTTATTATAACTAAGCTAGGTTGAAGAATTGAAAAACTATAAATTGCAATGAAACTTAGAACAGTGAACAAGACAATTGATTGATTAGGGGTTTAACAGTTATGATGAAGGCGTTAGACTTAGGGTGTTTATTCAGGTTATTAAGATTATAATGATATGAATTCTTATATGAGATGCTTGCATGATATTAAAGAACCCAACAGTAACAATAATCGATACCACTCTCGTTTTCTGGGTTATCTATAACTAGATCAAATGATTCACTACGCGCGCATGTCATAATCAGGAAAGCATCGATCGATGTCTGCGAGGACGCATCAATTGACATAGCTTTGCGTGAATCGATCGATGCGCAGCTAGTAAGCTTTATGCGCGGGATGATAACAGTTCACTAGGGTTGCTAAATTAGCTTTCGCTTGTTTCTAGCAAGTCCTAGCTCAGAGAAGATAGATCAGAGTATAAAACCTACTATTCAAGTATAGGTTAGCTAATCCTAGAAAAGCATTAAGAATAATCTTCAGAGATTAATACCACAACTCAAGTATTCATATTTGGGGATAATCTCTCAAAACTTATTTGAACCCTAAACCTAACAAGGTATTTACTCAGACATAGCTAAACAAAACATCATAATCATTAAATAAAACTACATAGAATAGATAGATGAATAGAAAGTAATAGAGTACAAGAAAACTCTCAATAGTAACTCTCTTTCTCACAACTTTGTAAAACTCTCTCAACTCACAAAAATTACTATCTTGCTTCAAACACTTAAGCAAGGTATAAATATTAGGTTTAAACTCGTCAGGGGTTTTTGGTTATTAGATGGAGTCTTAGGCTTCAAGTCGGCTATGACCAAAATGGGCTTTTGCTTGCTCCCTATCGGTCGATGTCACAAGGTGTGCATCGATCAATATGTCTCTCTCCGTATCGACCTCCAGTGGTGGTCGATATGGTCCTCTCGGGTGAAATCTCTAAAATGCTCCAAAATGCTCCAAAATCACCATCTTCTCTCCAGTTGCTCCTGAACCTATAAATATACTATCTACTCTCCAAAACATAGTTAATCTATCCTAAAACTCCTATATACCATGACTAAAATCGGGTCAAATCCATGGTATATCACTGTTGCAATTCGTTTGCCTCTCCTCTTGCTTCTAGCATCCTTTCTAGCCTGAGAATTCTGACCATTAAAATTATCAGTATTCTCATTTGAAAGATTATTGGCTTTTAACTTCTTCATGATCTCAGACATCATGGCTTCCATCTGCAATTTATTAAAGTTAGCATGGGCAGTATCATCTTGTTCAGCTCATCTAGCTTCTCTTCAGTGTCAGTCCCATTCAGCTCCTTTCCAGCTCCTGGTTCAGTGTCAGTCCCATTCAGCTCTAATTCAGCTACTAGTTCAGTCATGGTTGCATCCCTAGACTTACCACCTTTATCAGTATTGTCTACAAACCTCTACCTTGTTCACCCTGCTAATTAATTATTACTTGCTTACCTAGCTTAATCACTACTGATTAGAATTTATTGTGTCCTAGTTCCCCGTGAATTCGATCCTTAAGTAATACAACTCGACCACTTATTTGAGAGAGTATAAATCACTCCTTAGGATAACTTAAGTGATATCAGTAACGATATGGTCATACCGCCACCGTGTTTTATCCTTGAAGAAAACGAAATCTGTGATCACAATCCCGCTTAGGTGGTAAGCCGACGGGTGTCACAAACACTGAACTGAATCTGTTGAGTACTCTATCTAGCAAGTCCGATGTGGTTACTTGATTGAGAGCCCAAATGCTTTGTTTTGGAGCCTGTGAGATGAGTGGTGTACGATTTCCTAGAGTTGTAAATAATTCTTCTTCATCTGAGAACCAATGACTCTAAATGACATCCATGCGTGAAGAGACACATGCGTCTTGTCCCGTGCATCTGCTTCTCCGTGCCATATTACTGGAGTGGAGCCATGATTGAACTCGACAGGTTTATTATTTTCATCCCATGTCACTCTCCTTAATGTGTTAAACCATCTGATCCCTAGAACTACATCGAACCCCTTCAAAGGAATCACAAAACGGTCTGCTTTGAATTGGTGCCCTTGCACACTCATTGACATGCCTTGGCAAGACCCATCGATTGGAAATTTTCCTCCATCGGGAAGGGCTACAAACCGACCTGGTTTCCGGTGTATCAGGATGCCTAGTTTCTCCACCAAACTACTCTTGATAAAATTGTGAATGCTCTTCGTATCAAGTGACACCCATCTTGTTCATGTAGCAATGTTAGCTTGTACTTGGAAGGTTTGCTCATTTTGTTCCCCTTTCATGGCATTAAGTGAGATTTCTAACTCATATTCCTCAATCCACTCATCTTATTGTCTGTCTCAATCCACTCATCTTATTGACTGTCTCAATCCATGACTAGCATGATATAAAAGAGTACAAGACTACAAACATGGCCAGGCATGTACAAGTCATCACAGTTGAAACAAAGTCCTTTTTCTCTTCGGTCTGCCATCTCTGCGGGTGTTAGTTTTTTCCAAAATTTCTTATGTGGTGTTTGTTTTTGAGGTCCTGGTTTCGTAGTCTTCGCATCCAGTCCTCGACTCTCATGTCGGGTTAATAATCCTAATGTTTTAGTGATAGGCGCTAGGTGACCACCAAACTTCCTGGTTCGCTTATCATTATCAATCTTATACTCGTTATCTCGAAAATAGTTCCATGGCTTCGAAGATTGTCTCTGGTCTAATATACTCCACTTCTTTTCTCAAGCTATCAGTCAACCCCGCACAAAATTGCCACAACTGTTGATCTCCTGTTAGTCTTGTTTGACGTCCTAAGCATTCTTCAAATTGGTTACAGTACTCATCCACAGTCCCAATATGTCGTAAATTGGATAACTCTCCTACAGGGTTGACTGAATCTGCTTTTCCAAATCTGCTTTTGCATATTCTTTTGAACTCCACCCAACTCAATTAATGAGTAACCAACTACCACAAATTGTTGTTCCAATAAGATGCATGTTCGTCCGCACGAATGTAGCTTGAAGAACTTTAGGATCATCATTAAATACTCGTTAGTTAGTGAAAAAGTCATCACACTTTTATAACCACTCCACTGCATTCATAGTGCCATCATATGGAGGAAACTCCATCTTTGCTGGATGGGTCATACCTCTATATGTACTATCAACATAGTCCGCGTACCCATCAATTCCAATTCTCCTCACCTGCCAATGTCATCAAAAATTCGTACGCAGATGTCCACGCTCTCTGCCCACCGCCCTAGACGGCCATGGACCACCCAAAAAACCATATGGATGCTCTCTCATCGTATTCTCACTAATGAATGGTAAGTTCTTTCCTGAGCTGGTTCCAACGGCTTCGTTTTGTGTGGTAACCTTCTTTCCTTTAATTCCAATCATTATTTTAATGTCTGTTAGTTCGTCAGATGAGAACTTGACATCTGATCTCCGCTCCTGGTCAGCGCTTCCGGTGTTCCCCTTGGTGGCAAGTGCACCTCTTGGTTCAACCGAAAGTTTTTCAAACAGCTTATCATGTTCGTGAACTTTCGCTTTGGTTGATCGAACCTCCTCCATTAGAGCAGCCAGTTGTGCTAGTATATTTTCGTCCTTGGCCTCCATAAAACCGTTTGTCTCTGATACCAAGTTGTTATGACCATGTTGCCTCGCTTGTTGTCTACTAACCGGTGCTGTGATTGCTGGTAAGAAACAGAGTAAATTGATTGCACAAACTTCCTTTAACCATAATCTCTCTTGAGAAGAAGGTTACTTCTAGAAGATAGTTCTTTATTGATGATTAGATAGGTTTATATAGAGTTATTACACATCATAGCTCTAAGTAATAAATGGAAAACTTCTTAATATCTAGGAAATGAAAACTACCAAATCTCTATTCTTAATATTATCAGTAAAATACTAGTTTTAAGTCCTCTTTCTCCTATATGTGATACCATAACGTGTATCAAACAACAAGAACATGGGTTTTTGGTAAACGATGTTGTGGTTCTCGTGCTTCCTCCTCATGATATGCATGTGTTACCTTTCATTATACTGGTGACGTGGTGGAGGCCCTCATTGTCATAAACTTGTTATGTTCCACCAACACACCTTTTATCGTTTCACATATCAGTTTCATTTGGCCACATATGAGCACCTGTTATAGTTTTGTGTGGTATTGTAATATTCCGGGCCCAGCCCAAAATGAAACCCAAGAGCTGCAGGCCCAAGTGAGTGAAACCCTACCCTAAGGTTCTTCCATTTCTTAAAAAAGGGGCAACACTCCTAGAGTTTCATCACAAGAGAGACAGCAAGCGAAGCCCTACACGACCAGAACCTCGCCGCCGCCGATCGCCGCCGTCCGCTCGCCGCCCCGACCGTCCCGCACGCAGCCCGAGCCGTCGATCCCGAGTTCCCAGCCGTCACCTCTTTGATTCCTTTTCTTGTAACCTTCTCAGATTCGAACCTTAAAAGTAATCGAGATCTCTAACCTTCTAAGTCATTGGGTATGACAAGATTTAAACCTAAACCCCATCTCCCCTCTTGTGAATCTTTATGGACCAGATCCGGAGAGGTGACCATCTCTTTTCCATTTCCTAGATCCAGATCCACCACTCCCAGAAACTAAGGTGAGGACTTGGATGTGAACTTATCTCTTGTTGAGTAACTGTAGACATAGTCCTTTGTGATCTTATGTGTGTGGATGATGTGCCTTGTGATAGATCTATGTTCTACTGTGATATGTGTCATGTGTGATTGACGAAGCCCTAGTTCTACTAGGGCGACGATGAACTGAACTGAAAGTGTCTAGGGTGATGATAAGTTTGAGGCTAAGTGTAAAGTGCTAAGTGAAATGAGTATGTGAATGATGATGAGTAAGATGAGAAGTGAAATATAAGTATGAGCATGAGAAAGTGTAGTTGTCAATGAAACTTGTTTGTAGTCCTGCTTGGGCCACCGAGAACGGGTGGGCGTCTAGAGTCTAGGGTGTGATGTGATGTAAAAGGTACCGCGCGAGGGCGGGATATAAATAAGCAAGTAAGTGTTAAGAAATGAGGTTAGTAGAGGGGAATGTCAGATAAGATCTGCTAAGTTGTTGAATAGATGAGTTTGATTGCTAAGCTAGGATAAGGCATAATGAACTTCTGTGATTGGATGTTTAGATATGGATTGCAAACCCATAGAGTGATGACTTTAATATTTTGAATCTTTGAATTCCTACTGTTTTCAAATCTTTTCCAAAGACTACTGTTTTTGCTTGAGGACAAGCAAAGGAGTAAGTCTGGGGGAGTTGATATACCATGGATTTACCCGTTTTCTACCATGTATACTAGTGTTTTATTATATATTTAATCTGTTTTCTAACCTGTTAGGGATGTTTTTAGGTTCAGGAGCATTTTGTGATAAAGTGATGTTTTTGGAGCATTTTGGAGTACAAGAGATGATACACCCGAGTTGACCATTCAAGACCAAGTCGGAAGTCAACATTACGATAAGAATCGATCGATACTCATCAAGAGTTGTCGATCGATGTAGCTGAGAAGATCCGCGTACTAGAAGATTATAATCGATCGATACACATCAGTGTTGTCGATCGATATCGAGGATGAAATGGTTTAGCCGACTACTTCACCAAGACTTCACCAAATTATGAGATTGCCCCTGACGAGTTTTTAACCTAATGGCAATGCTTAAATATTCCTGATAAGTGTTTTTGACGGCAAGCTTTGAAGAGTCTAAGAAACACAAGTCTTGAGAGAGGCAAAGCAGAGAGTGTGAGAGAGAGAGAATAGAGTTTTACTTGTTTTGAGAGATTGGAGATATTTGTTATCTCCTTTTGTATTTCTATTTTATTCTATCTATGCAATTATTTCATCTATCTATTGTTATGAATTTCTTAGCTATGTCTGAGTAGTCTACTTGTTAGATCTAAGGTTTAAATAGGTTTGTGGGATTATCCCCAAACTATAATTGCTAAGTTGTGGTATTCATCAAATAGATTGCACCCTAAGCTTGTTCTAGAGTAGCTAACTAGAATATAGATCACTAGGATCTTTGATATCTTGAATTATATGTTTGAACTAGTATCTCCTTATAGTAAAGCTAACTGATATATCATGGATTTACCCGTTTTTAACCATGGTATACTAGTATTTTATAATATATTTAATCTGTTTTCTAGCCTGTTAGGTATGTTTTCAGGTTCAGGAGCATTTCGTGAGAAAGTGATGTTTTTGGAGCATTTTGGAGTACAAGAGATGATACACCCGAGTTGACCATTCAAGACCAAGTCGGAAGTCAACATTGCGATTATAATCGATCGATACTCATCCAGAGTTGTCGATCGATGTAGCTGAGAAGATCCGCGTACTAGAAGATTATAATCGATCGATACACATCCTGTGTTGTCGATCGATATCGAGGACGAAATGGTTTAGCCGACTACTTCACCAAGACTTCACCAAATTACGAGATTGCCCCTGACGAGTTTTTAACCTAATGGAAATGCTTAAATATTCCTGCTAAGTATTTTTGACGGCAAGCTTTGAACAACTTAGAGAAAAGCAAGTCTTGAGAGGCAAAGCAGAGAGTGTGAGAGAGAGACTAGAGTTTTAATTGTTTTGAGAGATTGGAGAGATTTCTCATCTCCTTTTGTATTTCTACTTATTTCTATATATGCAATTCTTTCATCTATCCATTGTCATGAATTGCTTAGCTATGTCTGAGTAGTCTACTTGTTAGATCTAGGGTTTAAATAGGTTTGTGGGATTAGCCCCAAACTATAATTGCTAAGTTGTGGTACTCATCAAATGGATTGCACCCTATGCTTGTTCTAGATTAGCTAACTAGAATATAGATCACTAGGATCTTTGATTATCTTGAATTATCCATTTGAGCTAGCTTGTCTCCTGTTGAGAAGAGCGACAGCCCTCCTTGAGACCTAGTGTTCATTATCGGCTCGCGCCTAGGCATATCTAGAAGCCGTCGATCGATATCCCGACAGGTGAATCGATCGCCGAGCGAAAGGTGTATCGATCGATATCTCAAAAGGATGTCGATCGACTCTTTTTCTGTGTCAACATACGACAGTTGAGGCCAGAGATCTAGATTATTTAACCAGTGATACATCACTAGAGTTAAGCGGCTGAGATCTATAGTATCATGCAAGCAACTTGTTAAAGCATTTATAGAAATTATAATCTCCATTCCTGAATAAAAGCCCTATGTCTAGCACTCTTTATCACATTTAAACAACCCATCATATTGTTAGTTAGAGCAACTACCTTGCTCATTTTAGGAATTGTTATTTTTATTTCCATCATATAAACCAACTTCACCTAGGATTGATTAGTAGATTTTATTTAATTGGTTCCCTAGCTCCTCGTGATTCGATCCCTAAGTACTACAGCTGTACCTCTTATTTGAGAGAGTAAGCTCTACTGGGTAATTTGAGCACTATCAAATTTGGCGCCGTTGCCGGGGAGCTTTGATCGCCATTAGATTTAATCTTATTAATCTTAGGTTTTTCTTTTTACCCCCTTTCTGATTAAAATTTTTCTTGTCTTTTCAGGTACATGCCCAGCAGTACCAGAAGCAACAGGGGAAATCAACTATTATTCTCAGAGGATCCTGCACACTTGGAACGCTCAATCCGCAAAGACCTACGCTCCGCATCGATCGACAGAACCGCAGTACCGTCGACTGATACTCACGTTCAACCGTCGACCGACACTCAGACAGCACCGTCGACCGATACCGTTCGCCGATCCACATCGTTCGATACTACTCACCGTACATCGATCGACACTATTCCGCGAAGCATGGTCGCGATTGTTATCCTCACGCAGGGCGAGAATGGAAACCTGTATGACCAAGATGGTCATCTGCGTAATGCAACAGGTCAGAAGCTAGATGCACAGGGAAACATAATCCCTGAGCCTGAAGCTGAGGCTACAGGAGAAGCTCAAACACGATCGTTGGCAGACTACAATCGTCCAGACGAGTACTACACCAACAGATCAGCTATTCGACTTCCAGAGATTCAGAAGCCGAACTTCGAGCTCAAGCCTCAGTACTACTCTCTCGTGTCTCAGATACCTTATTCTGGGCTATCACACGAGCATCCTATGGACCATCTGGAGAGGTTCGAGGATCTTATCGCTGCTATTCGTATGGATGGAGTCCCTGAGGACTACCTACTCTGCAAGCTCTTCAAATACTCACTGATTGGAGAAGCTTCGCACTGGCTCAAGCAGCTACCTACAGGATCACTGACATCCTGGGCCGACATCAAAAACGCCTTCCTGCGTAATTTCTTTGATGAGGCACGCGCTGAAGACTTAAGGAGCAAAATCGCCACTTTCGCGCAAAAGCCTAGTGAGACTTTTAAAGACGCGTGGATCAGATTTAAGTTCTTCCAGCGAGACTGTCCACACCATGGATTCAATGAAGTGCAGCTGCTAAGCACTTTCTACAGAGGTATCGCCTTGAGGTATCAGATGGCTCTTGATACTGCTAGCGAGGGGAACTTCAACACTAGGAATCCAATAGAGGCTGTGAGACTTATTGAGAACCTAGCCAACAGCAGCAGCACCAAGAACACTGACTCTGACAAGAAGAAATCGGTTGCAGCCATCGGGGAAGACCAGATGAATGAAGTCAGAGCCAAGATAGATGCTTTACATGCATTTCTGGGGCAGCCAGTCTGCTCAGCTGAAGAAGGAGAGGCTAGAGAAGATGATACAGAGGAAGATGTGAACTACATTGGAGGTACTGGATTTCAGAGATATGGAAACCAGAGTGGAAACAGAAACTTTTTTGGCAGTGGTCAGAAGAGTAACTACAACCAGAGTTCACAGTATCAGAAACCCTTCACCAACACAAGGAACTACGGCAACTCAGCTTACCAAAACCCACCACCACCCACCCAGGAGAGTAAGTTTGATGCCATGATTGATAGAGTTCTAGAAGGTCAGCAGAAGCTTACAGTAGACTTCAATGGGAAGATTGACTCTGTCTTCAACAATCTGACCACAAGGATAGACACCATTTGCACTCAAGTTAAGAAACTTGAGACACAGATTGTCCAGACTGAAGACTCTATCAGGAGAATTGGAACTTCTAAGGAAGTAGGGGAAGGAAATAGGAAACACCACGTGAATGCCATTATAGATGATGATTTCTGGCAAGTGGTGAAACAGGAGAAGCTACAAGAAGGAGACTTTGAAGTGGAAAGTTCACTAAGTTTCGGTGGATCACAATGGTGTCGATCGACACCAACTAGTCCACATCGATCGACATCAACGATGCATTTCCGGATACGACTGCAGATTGCAACGCGGTTAGGATATTGACACATGCTGAATTCACGGCTTCTCATCCATACCCACCCACCCACACCTACGAAGATATCGACCGACGAGACGAGCCACTCATCGATCGACACAAAGATGAGAAACGTATCGATCGACCCTTTTCTCCACCTATCGATCGACACGCACCTCTCACATACCGAGTGCAACTACCATCGATAGACAGCAACCGAATCAATGCACTCAGACCCACACCGAAACCACAAGCTAACCCTACAGAGACTACTGGTAACCCTTCAGACACTACACCTACATCAGAGGGAACTGAAGGAAGAAGGTTAAGGAGTAGGAAGGAGAAGATTCCTAAGAACCTTAAGAGGGAAGCTAATGAAAAAGAGATTGATGGTTTCACTAAGAGAGTTATCAGAATCCCACCAGAGAAACCTTTTGAGGAGGTTTACTTCACAAGCAGATTGTGGATGTTCTTCAGAGAAACAAGGGAGACTGAAAATGACATTAGAAGAAGGTTTGACAATGTCAGAGAAGATATGAGGAAAATGATTACTTTGAAGAAGAAGAGTGATCCTGGGAAGTTTGCAATACCCTGTGTAGTACAAGGGATTGAATTTCCTCATGCACTATGTGACACTGGTTCATCAGTCAGCATCTTACCAAAGGTCATGGCAGACCATCTGGGCCTGCAAGTAGAGCCTTCACCAGAGATCTTTACATTTGTGGATTACACTCAGAAAAACTCTGGAGGCTTGATCAGAGACCTGGAAGTACATATTGGTAATGCTATCGTCCCTGTGGATTTTCATGTCCTAGACATCAAGCTAAATTGGAACTCTTCCCTCTTACTTGGAAGAGCATTTATGGCTACAGTAGGAGCCATATGTGACATGAACACCAACAGGATGTGCTTGACTATGATAGATCCAGAATCCACTACGACCCTGTCAAGCTTGGCAAACCACCAGCCAAATCAGTGGTAAAAGAAGATGATCCTGGTATCATTGCAGTTTGTCATTGTGAAGTCGAGTACGAGACAGAGTACTCGGGATCGATCGACAGCACCTTAACTTCATCGATCGACACCCGCAAGTCAGAGGAGATCGACAACAAACATAGATCATCGATCGACAGAGACCCACCAGATGATGAACTCGATCTACCAGATCATTGCTACCCGAATTTCGCCATCCCACCCAGCCGAAAGGAAGATGATTACTCAGTAAGGAGTTGGGCAGATAGCGGATTTCATGAGAGTTTTGCAGTAGACATAGCCACCTCTTCCCACAGTGGAGACCACAGTGAAGAACATGATGCAGACTACTGGGAAGAGAGAGCTTGGGAAAATTACTTGGAGAATGACAGATTTGCAAATCGATTCCCACAATCGATCGACATCAAGCGCCCACCATCGATCGATTATCTACTTCATCCAGCAAAACGACATCGTCCATCGATCGACATAGCCAGTATCACATCGATCGATATTAACCTGGACGACTTAAAGGACAAAATCGGAATTTCACCGATTAGGGCAACACATGGGTATAAAAGGTTTACAACTCCAGCCACGAAAATTCAAACCTCTTCACCTTCTACCCAGCAGCTTCCAGCATTCAGAAACTTATCAATGGAGGACTGCAACACCATGAACAATCGATCCAACCATGCAGCTAGACGTGCACCATCGATCGCCACCACCACATCACCATCGATCGACGCCATCAACAGAGCTCAATCTCGATTTCATGAACCTTATGATATCAGGAACGTTTCACTAACACCTGATGAATTTGGAATTTTCAGGGACACAGATGGCTATGCAAGAGCAATGGATGGAAGAGTTCTGCACATAACCAGAGAAGACATAGCAGACATCCTCCAAGTTGCTAATGGACCAGAAAACCTGTTCACACAGCAACGTGGCCATCCAGACATCCTAGCTCACGTCCAGGACAACCACCACGTCACCACAAGGGAGGATACAGTTCCTCATACTTCGGTCAACCCAGGAGTTCACCATCGATCGACATCGTTTCATCACCATCGATCGACGGCGGATATCCCGGATCGATCGACATACCAAGAGTCAGATCGCCCGACAGACGATTGGAGTTTGGACGACGTGCCTTCAATACTGATGGATCCAGGAGATTCAAATGGGAAGCAAAGGATGAATATGGTGTCTACAGAGATGAGTTTGGCTATGCTAGAGGAGTTGATGGTGAAATCATCCATGTTACCAAGGAGCAAATAAGGAGAATTCTGGAGAGCATCACTTTTTCACAGAAGTTGCTTACGCCTTCCAGTACACACACGCCCTTACCATGCATACAGACCACCACTAGTACCATACAGTAAAGAGGAGATAGATGATATGGTGACTGATGTATGGAGAGCTCAGGCACACCTTGAGGCAAACATGCACACATTGGTGGAAGACACTTTCCAGCCTTTGGATATCAGCTACAAGGATTTCCAGAGTGATATGGCCAAGATAAGAGTGGAGCTTGGACATATATTAACCATGATTGAGAAGGAAGCTACGCCACCAATATCGACCGACAGAGTACATGTACCATCGATCGACATCGGCAAGACTACATCCAAGGACCGACCAGAATGTTCATCACCTAAGAGAGATGAATGGGAGATTGCTTATATCAATACAAGGATTGGAGACGTCTACAACCCTCTCAACAACAATGTCGAATGGTTAAGCAAGAGGATCGATCTTCTACAGAAAGAGCTAGCATCAATTCGCAAGAAAGATCAAGCTAAGAATGCTACTTTTCCATCGATCGACACACAATCTTCACCGTCGATCGACACAAGGTTCGCAGAAATGGAAGATAGGATGAAAGCATACGAGAAGAAGCATGAAAATTTCAGTTCACCTATCCTGCGATACCAGGACACACTGTCACAGCAGCTGAACGAGCTACAACAACACATGAGCATAGTTCAAGATCATCTTGGTCTTCGTGACAGAAACGCAACATCGATCGACAGGCCAATATCGATCGACATCGAGCCACCACCAGCGAAGAGAGCATGCACTACAGCAGAAGTTGATGAGATCAAACATGAGCTGTACGAGGCTATGAATTCTATGGAGGAAAGACTGAACGAAAGAAGTGATGACATTGACGACACTCTCAACGAAAGAGTGACCAACCTTTGCAGAGCTACTGGTCTATTGAAGAATGAGATACGCAATATGCAGAGAAATCTTGAGTACCAAGGCCAACGCTCAGAATCGATCGACACAGTTGATACTGAGTCGACCGACAGAACTCCAGCGAAACGACCGACGCACAAGTGGTAGCATCGATCGATACAGAATCCTTGGCAGCTCAAGATCAACAGATTCACGACCAGCACGAAAAAGAACAACATGAAGAACTACCTGAGCATTCAAGATTTGATTTATATCAGCATCAGTTAGACATAGAAAATTTGGACAGAAGGTTGCAAGTCATCAAAGCAGATTTAGCAAAGATATATCCTCGATGGACAAGATCAGATGATGCCACAAGAAGCTTCACTGCTGCTGAGTCCAAAGATGAGGGAAATGTTTGCCCACCAGCAAACAACAACCCCCATTGCACCCCATTAGTCACACACCTACCACAGTCAAGCTAAATGACTATAACAAAGCGCTGAGTGAGAGGCAACCCACTATTAGGTTTTCTTTTATTTTCCTTTATTTTATTATTTTTCATTTTTGCTTTTATTTTTCGGATTTATTTTGCAGTTTTTATTAGATCCGAGTAGAATGATGATTCCGTCGACCGACATTTACCATTCATATCGCTCGACACCACACGACCATTACTAACGATCGACGTACACCACTACGAATCGATCGACACCTTGTCGATCAGGTTTAATCATTCTAACTTGTTATATTTATTAATTATGATTTATTTTATTTACCTCACTACCGGCTGTGTTACACTGGGACAGTGTAATTTAAGTCTGGGGGGAGTTTACTAATATGTGTTTTTATTTTGGTTTTTATTCAAATTGTTTTTCAAAATTATTTTTCGCATAAGTATTAAATAGGAACATTGATATAGATTTATATTTGATTGTCTGACCACTCTTTAGCACCATTCTAGATTACTGATTGCAGATAGTACTAAAGATGCTAAAGTGGATCAACCTGTCATCTATATTCACTAGCTAAGATTGTTTGAAGGAACCAAAGCTGACCTCCAACACTAATACTGACTTATTTGCTTGTCTTGGGGCTTGGAAATCACTTGATCGGAATCCTCTTACAAGTCTGGAAGGTAAAAAGTCTGTGTGTTTCTGGTTCCCTTCCTTCTCTCTCTTCAGCGTCTCAAGATCTAAGTTTATGTTATAAAAGATTGAAATGATTTCTTGAGAGGCAGAGGGGTAGGAGTGTCTCATGCAACCCCAGTATTCTAAATCTCAAGGATGATCACACATTGTGGAAACGAGGGATAGGTAAATTACCAAAGACCCCATTATTCGCTACACTTTGGTCAAAAAAATGTATGAGTTACAATGCAAATGTCAATGAGACGGACTAGATGACCTATGTGGCATCGAAACCTGTTGAAATTGAAACAAACAAGAGATTTAGAAAAGAGAGATGAGGGGAGAAAGGGATCAGAGAAGGCTACCTGTGTGTTCAAATATTTGTTTGAGTTGAATCCATGTGTCCTTTAATCGATACTACCAAGGTAAAGCCTGCACTTTTATTTTATGCTAAGAAATGAGGTTAGTAGAGGGGAGTGTCAGATGAGATTTGCTAAGTTGTTGACTAGATGAGTTTGGTTTCTAAGCTAGGATAAGGCATAATGAACTTCTGTGATTAGGATGTTTAGATATGGATTGCAAACCCATAGAGTGATGACTTCAATATTTTGAATCTTTGAGTTCCTGCTGTTTTCAAACTTTTCCAAAGACTACTGTTTTTGCTTGAGGACAAGCAAAGGAGTAAGTCTGGGGGAGTTGATATACCATGGATTTTACCCGTTTTTAACCATGGTATACTAGTATTTTATTATATATTTAATCTGTTTTCTAGCCTGTTAGGTATGTTTTCAGGTTCAGGAGCATTTTGTGAGAAAGTGATGTTTTTGGAGCATTTTGGAGTACAAGAGATGATACACCCGAGTTGACCATTCAAGACCAAGTCGGAAGTCAACATTGCGATTATAATCGATCGATACTCATCCAGAGTTGTCGATCGATGTAGCTGAGAAGATCCGCGTACTAGAAGATTATAATCGATCGATACACATCCAGTGTTGTCGATCGATATCGAGGACGAAATGGTTTAGCCGACTACTTCACCAAGACTTCACCAAATTACGAGATTGCCCCTGACGAGTTTTTAACCTAATGGAAATGCTTAAATATTCCTGCTAAGTGTTTTTGACGGCAAGCTTTGAAAACTTAGAGAAAACAAGTCTTGAGAGCAAAGCAGAGAGTGTGAGAGAGAGACTAGAGTTTTATTTGTTTTGAGAGATTGGAGAGATTTCTCATCTCCTTTTGTATTTCTACTTTATTCTATCTATGCAATTCTTTCATCTATCATTGTCATGAATTGCTTAGCTATGTCTGAGTAGTCTACTTGTTAGATCTAGGGTTTAAATAGGTTTGTGGGATTAGCCCCAAACTATAATTGCTAAGTTGTGATACTCATCAAATGGATTGCACCCTATGCTTGTTCTAGATTAGCTAACTAGAATATAGATCACTAGGATCTTTGATTATCTTGAATTATCCATTTGAACTAGCTTGTCTCCTGTTGAGAAGAGCGACAGCCCTCCTTGAGACCTAGTGTTCATTATCGGCTCGCGCCTAGGCATATCTAGAAGCCGTCGATCGATATCCCGACAGGTGAATCGATCGCCGAGCGAAAGGTGTATCGATCGATATCTCAAAAGGATATCGATCGACTCTTTTTCTGTGTCAACATACGACAGTTGAGGCCAGAGATCTAGATTATTTAACCAGTGATACATCACTAGAGTTAAGCGGCTGAGATCTATAGTATCATGCAAGCAACTTGTTAAAGCATTTATAGAAATTATAATCTCCATTCCTGAATAAAAGCCCTATGTCTAGCACTCTTTATCACATTTAAACAACCCATCATATTGTTAGTTAGAGCAACTACCTTGCTCATTTTAGGAATTGTTATTTTTATTTCCATCATATAAACCAACTTCACCTAGGATTGATTAGTAGATTTTATTTAATTGGTTCCCTAGCTCCTCGTGATTCGATCCCTAAGTACTACAGCTGTACCTCTTATTTGAGAGAGTAAGCTCTACTGGGTAATTTGAGCACTATCACTAAACCGCCCCTCCTGAGAATCTAGTGTTCAATTATCAGCTCGCGCCTAGGCAACATCTTAGAAGCCGTGATCGATATCCGACGGTGAATCGATGCGCCGAGCGAAAGGTGTATCGATCGATATTTAAAAGGATATCGATGACTCTTTTTCTGTGTCAACATACGACAGTGAGGCCAGAGATCTAGATTATTTAACTAGTGAGACATCACTGAGATTAAGTGACTGAGTCTATTAATATCATGCAAACAATTGTTAGGCATTTATAGCATTATATCTCCATTCTGAATAAAGTCCTAAAGTCTAGCACTCTTCATTTCATTTGAAACAACCATCATATTGTTAGTTAGAGCAACTACCTGCTCAAGTTAGGAATTGTTATTTACATTTTCATCTTTAAAACCAACCTCAACTAGGATTGATTAGTAGATTTATATTTAATTGTTCCCTCAGCTCTCGTGATTCGATCCTAAGTAAAGCTGTACTCTTATTTGAGAGAGTAAGGTCTACTGGGTAATTTGAGCACTATCACCAAGTCCGCTAAGGGAACCAAGAACGCAGAGCAGGGTCAGGTATCACACGCCCTTTACCTAGATCCGAAGGGATGATGGTATCTCAACATGGCCGATATCTCCATCTTGTGATATTAAAGCGTTGCAATCGGTGTCCTGCACAAATGGGTCCCCAAGTCAAATGGCCCCCTAAGATGAAGGCTCGAAGGCTAATCTAAACCCAAGCGATGGTGCGAGTTCACAGTGATCACGGTCACAACTACGGAGGATTGCATAGCCCTGAAGATGGAAGTCGCGAGCTTCTCAAGAAAGGCTACCTAAGGGAGTGTCTCTCAGATAAGGCAAAGAACCTTCTAAACAGAACGGTTCCCGTCTCTCTACCGAAGCAGCCTCCCGCATTGCCACCAACAGAAAGACCGGGTGATCCTGTCATCTCAGGCGGATCGGAAGTAAGCGAATCAGTAGTGCCACTTCCAAGAGAAGTACTCGCAATGCCAGGAACGGTCAAGAGGCCGAGGGTCCCTAAGCTCCTCTTCTCCTCAGAACAGATGAGTCAGCTTCACTGCAAGGGAGCAGGAGAAGGTCCTTGCTCCTCATCAATGACCCTGTCATTTCTTACCATAGAAACTGCTTGGTCAAGCGAATACTAGTGGACAATGGGAGCTCCAGCAACATAATCTTCCATTCCGCCCCGCCGACCTATGGTTGGAACCTACAGCCCTAACTAGAAAGGCGACTCCCCTTGTAGGCTTCAGTGAGAGGTCAAACAAAACCTGAGGAGAAGTTTTCTCCCCGTGT
>NC_079514.1:21826161-21862555 GCF_000801105.2 Raphanus sativus | reverse complement strand
CTGATATACCATGGATTTTACCCGTTTTAACCATGGTATACTAGTATTTTATTATATATTTAATCTGTTTTCTAGCCTGTTAGGTATGTTTTCAGGTTCAGGAGCATTTTGTGAGAAGTGATGTTTTTGGAGCATTTTGGAGTACAAGAGATGATACACCCGAGTTGACCATTCAAGACCAAGTCGGAAGTCAACATTGCGATTATAATCGATCGATACTCATCCAGAGTTGTCGATCGATGTAGCTGAGAAGATCCGCGTACTAGAAGATTATAATCGATCGATACACATCCAGTGTTGTCGATCGATATCGAGGACGAAATGGTTTAGCCGACTACTTCACCAAGACTTCACCAAATTACGAGATTGCCCCTGACGAGTTTTTAACCTAATGGAAATGCTTAAATATTCCTGCTAAGTGTTTTTGACGGCAAGCTTTGAACAACTTAGAGGAAAACAAGTCTTGAGAGGCAAGCAGAGATGTGAGAGAGAGACTAGAGTTTTAATTTGTTTTGAGAGATTGGAGAGATTTCTCATCTCCTTTTGTATTTCTACTTATTTCTATCTATGCAATTCTTTCATCTATCCATTGTCATGAATTGCTTAGCTATGTCTGAGTAGTCTACTTGTTAGATCTAGGGTTTAAATAGGTTTGTGGGATTAGCCCCAAACTATAATTGCTAAGTTGTGGTACTCATCAAATGGATTGCACCCTATGCTTGTTCTAGATTAGCTAACTAGAATATAGATCACTAGGATCTTTGATTATCTTGAATTATCCATTTGAAGCTAGCTTGTCTCCTGTTGAGAAGAGCGACAGCCCTCCTTGAGACCTAGTGTTCATTATCGCTCGCGCCTAGGCATATCTAGAAGCCGTCGATCGATATCCCGACAGGTGAATCGATCGCCGAGCGAAAGGTGTATCGATCGATATCTCAAAAGGATATCGATCGACTCTTTTTCTGTGTCAACATACGACAGTTGAGGCCAGAGATCTAGATTATTTAACCAGTGATACATCACTAGAGTTAAGCGGCTGAGATCTATAGTATCATGCAAGCAACTTGTTAAAGCATTTATAGAATTATAATCTCCATTCCTGAATAAAAGCCCTATGTCTAGCACTCTTTATCACATTTAAACAACCCATCATATTTTAGTTAGAGCAACTACCTTGCTCATTTTAGGAATTGTTATTTTTATTCCATCATATAAACCAACTTCACCTAGGATTGATTAGTAGATTTTATTTAATTGGTTCCCTAGCTCCTCGTGATTCGATCCCTAAGTACTACAGCTGTACCTCTTATTTGAGAGAGTAAGCTCTACTGGGTAATTTGAGCACTATCAAATTTGGCGCCGTTGCCGGGGAGCTTTGATCGCCATTAGATTTAATCTTATTAATCTTAGGTTTTTCTTTTTACCCCCTTTCTGATTAAAATTTTTCTTGTCTTTTCAGGTACATGCCCAGCAGTACCAGAAGCAACAGGGGAAATCAACTATTATTCTCAGAGGATCCTGCACACTTGGAACGCTCAATCCGCAAAGACCTACGCTCCGCATCGATCGACAGAACCGCAGTACCGTCGACTGATACTCACGTTCAACCGTCGACCGACACTCAGACAGCACCGTCGACCGATACCGTTCGCCGATCCACATCGTTCGATACTACTCACCGTACATCGATCGACACTATCCGCGAAGCATGGTCGCGATTGTTATTCTCACGCAGGGCGAGAATGGAAACCTGTATGACCAAGATGGTCATCTGCGTAATGCAACAGGTCAGAAGCTAGATGCACAGGGAAACATAATCCCTGAGCCTGAAGCTGAGGCTACAGGAGAAGCTCAAACACGATCGTTGGCAGACTACAATCGTCCAGACGAGTACTACACCAACAGATCAGCTATTCGACTTCCAGAGATTCAGAAGCCGAACTTCGAGCTCAAGCCTCAGTACTACTCTCTCGTGTCTCAGATACCTTATTCTGGGCTATCACACGAGCATCCTATGGACCATCTGGAGAGGTTCGAGGATCTTATCGCTGCTATTCGTATGGATGGAGTCCCTGAGGACTACCTACTCTGCAAGCTCTTCAAATACTCACTGATTGGAGAAGCTTCGCACTGGCTCAAGCAGCTACCTACAGGATCACTGACATCCTGGGCCGACATCAAAAACGCCTTCCTGCGTAATTTCTTTGATGAGGCACGCGCTGAAGACTTAAGGAGCAAAATCGCCACTTTCGCGCAAAAGCCTAGTGAGACTTTTAAAGACGCGTGGATCAGATTTAAGTTCTTCCAGCGAGACTGTCCACACCATGGATTCAATGAAGTGCAGCTGCTAAGCACTTTCTACAGAGGTATCGCCTTGAGGTATCAGATGGCTCTTGATACTGCTAGCGAGGGGAACTTCAACACTAGGAATCCAATAGAGGCTGTGAGACTTATTGAGAACCTAGCCAACAGCAGCAGCACCAAGAACACTGACTCTGACAAGAAGAAATCGGTTGCAGCCATCGGGGAAGACCAGATGAATGAAGTCAGAGCCAAGATAGATGCTTTACATGCATTTCTGGGGCAGCCAGTCTGCTCAGCTGAAGAAGGAGAGGCTAGAGAAGATGATACAGAGGAAGATGTGAACTACATTGGAGGTACTGGATTTCAGAGATATGGAAACCAGAGTGGAAACAGAAACTTTTTTGGCAGTGGTCAGAAGAGTAACTACAACCAGAGTTCACAGTATCAGAAACCCTTCACCAACACAAGGAACTACGGCAACTCAGCTTACCAAAACCCACCACCACCCACCCAGGAGAGTAAGTTTGATGCCATGATTGATAGAGTTCTAGAAGGTCAGCAGAAGCTTACAGTAGACTTCAATGGGAAGATTGACTCTGTCTTCAACAATCTGACCACAAGGATAGACACCATTTGCACTCAAGTTAAGAAACTTGAGACACAGATTGTCCAGACTGAAGACTCTATCAGGAGAATTGGAACTTCTAAGGAAGTAGGGGAAGGAAATAGGAAACACCACGTGAATGCCATTATAGATGATGATTTCTGGCAAGTGGTGAAACAGGAGAAGCTACAAGAAGGAGACTTTGAAGTGGAAAGTTCACTAAGTTTCGGTGGATCACAATGGTGTCGATCGACACCAACTAGTCCACATCGATCGACATCAACGATGTCATTTCCGGATACGACTGCAGATTGCAACGCGGTTAGGATATTGACACATGCTGAATTCACGGCTTCTCATCCATACCCACCCACCCACACCTACGAAGATATCGACCGACGAGACGAGCCACTCATCGATCGACACAAAGATGAGAAACGTATCGATCGACCCTTTTCTCCACCTATCGATCGACACGCACCTCTCACATACCGAGTGCAACTACCATCGATAGACAGCAACCGAATCAATGCACTCAGACCCACACGAAACCACAAGCTAACCCTACAGAGACTACTGGTAACCCTTCAGACACTACACCTACATCAGAGGGAACTGAAGGAAGAAGGTTAAGGAGTAGGAAGGAGAAGATTCCTAAGAACCTTAAGAGGGAAGCTAATGAAAAGGAGATTGATGGTTTCACTAAGAGAGTTATCAGAATCCCACCAGAGAAACCTTTTGAGGAGGTTTACTTCACAAGCAGATTGTGGATGTTCTTCAGAGAAACAAGGGAGACTGAAAATGACATTAGAAGAAGGTTTGACAATGTCAGAGAAGATATGAGGAAAATGATTACTTTGAAGAAGAAGAGTGATCCTGGGAAGTTTGCAATACCCTGTGTAGTACAAGGGATTGAATTTCCTCATGCACTATGTGACACTGGTTCATCAGTCAGCATCTTACCAAAGGTCATGGCAGACCATCTGGGCCTGCAAGTAGAGCCTTCACCAGAGATCTTTACATTTGTGGATTACACTCAGAAAAACTCTGGAGGCTTGATCAGAGACCTGGAAGTACATATTGGTAATGCTATCGTCCCTGTGGATTTTCATGTCCTAGACATCAAGCTAAATTGGAACTCTTCCCTCTTACTTGGAAGAGCATTTATGGCTACAGTAGGAGCCATATGTGACATGAACACCAACAGGATGTGCTTGACTATGATAGATCCAGAGATCCACTACGACCCTGTCAAGCTTGGCAAACCACCAGCCAAATCAGTGGTAAAAGAAGATGATCCTGGTATCATTGCAGTTTGTCATTGTGAAGTCGAGTACGAGACAGAGTACTCGGGATCGATCGACAGCACCTTAACTTCATCGATCGACACCAGCAAGTCAGAGGAGATCGACAACAAACATAGATCATCGATCGACAGAGACCCACCAGATGATGAACTCGATCTACCAGATCATTGCTACCCGAATTTCGCCATCCCACCCAGCCGAAAGGAAGATGATTACTCAGTAAGGAGTTGGGCAGATAGCGGATTTCATGAGAGTTTTGCAGTAGACATAGCCACCTCTTCCCACAGTGGAGACCACAGTGAAGAACATGATGCAGACTACTGGGAAGAGAGAGCTTGGGAAAATTACTTGGAGAATGACAGATTTGCAAATCGATTCCCACAATCGATCGACATCAAGCGCCCACCATCGATCGATTATCTACTTCATCCAGCAAAACGACATCGTCCATCGATCGACATAGCCAGTATCACATCGATCGATATTAACCCGGACGACTTAAAGGACAAAATCGGAATTTCACCGATTAGGGCAACACATGGGTATAAAAGGTTGACAACTCCAGCCACGAAAATTCAAACCTCTTCACCTTCTACCCAGCAGCTTCCAGCATTCAGAAACTTATCAATGGAGGACTGCAACACATGAACAATCGATCCAACCATGCAGCTAGACATGCACCATCGATCGCCACCACCACATCACCATCGATCGACGCCTTCAACAGAGCTCAATCTCGATTTCATGAACCTTATGATATCAGGAACGTTTCACTAACACCTGATGAATTTGGAATTTTCAGGGACACAGATGGCTATGCAAGAGCAATGGATGGAAGAGTTCTGCACATAACCAGAGAAGACATAGCAGACATCCTCCAAGTTGCTAATGGACCAGAAAACTGTTCACACAGCAACGTGGCCATCCAGACATCCTAGCTCACGTCCAGGACAACCACCACGTCACCACAAGGGAGGATACAGTTCCTCAAACCTTCGGTCAACCCAGGAGTTCACCATCGATCGACATCGTTTCATCACCATCGATCGACGGCGGATATCCCGGATCGATCGACAGACCAAGAGTCAGATCGCCCGACAGACGATTGGAGTTTGGACGACGTGCCTTCAATACTGATGGATCCAGGAGATTCAAATGGGAAGCAAAGGATGAATATGGTGTCTACAGAGATGAGTTTGGCTATGCTAGAGGAGTTGATGGTGAAATCATCCATGTTACCAAGGAGCAATAAGGAGAATTCTGGAGAGCATCACTTTTTCACAGAAGTTGCTTACGCCTTCCAGTACACACACGCCCTTACCATGCATACAGACCACCACCAGTACCCTACAGTAGAGAGGAGATAGATGATATGGTGACTGATGTATGGAGAGCTCAGGCACACCTTGAGGCAAACATGCACACATTGGTGGAAGACACTTTCCAGCCTTTGGATATCAGCTACAAGGATTTCCAGAGTGATATGGCTGAGATAAGAGTGGAGCTTGGACATATTAACCATGCTTGAGAAGGAAGCTACGCCACCATATCGACCGACAGAGTACCTGTACCATCGATCGACATCGGCAAGACTACATCCAAGGACCGACCAGAATGTTCATCACCTAAGAGAGATGAATGGGAGATTGCTTATATCAATACACGGATTGGAGACGTCTACACCCTCTCAACAACAATGTCGAATGGTTAAGCAAGAGGATCGATCTTCTACAGAAAGAGCTAGCATCAATTCGCAAGAAAGATCAAGCTAAGAATGCTACTTTCCATCGATCGACACACAATCTTCACCGTCGATCGACACAAGGTTCGCAGCACTGGAAGATAGGATGAAAGCATACGAGAAGAAGCATGAAAATTTCAGTTCACCTATCCTGCGATACCAGGACACACTGTCACAGCAGCTGAACGAGCTACAACAAGACATGAGCATAGTTCAAGATCATCTTGGTCTTCGTGACAGAAACGCAACATCGATCGACAGGCCAATATCGATCGACATCGAGCCACCACCAGCGAAGAGAGCATGCACTACAGCAGAAGTTGATGAGATCAAACATGAGCTGTACGAGGCTATGAATTCTATGGAGGAAAGACTCAACGAAAGAAGTGATGACATTGACGACACTCTCAACGAAAGAGTGACCAACCTTTGCAGAGCTACTGGTCTATTGAAGAATGAGATACGCAATATGCAGAGAAATCTTGAGTACCAAGGCCAACGCTCAGAATCGATCGACACAGTTGATACTGAGTCGACCGACAGAACTCCAGCGAAACGACCGACGCACAAGTTGTAGCATCGATCGATACAGAATCCTTGGCAGCTCAAGATCAACAGATTCATGACCAGCACGAAAAAGAACAACATGAAGAACTACCTGAGCATTCAAGATTTGATTTATATCAGCATCAGTTAGACATGGAAAATTTGGACAGAAGGTTGCAAGTCATCAAAGCAGATTTAGCAAAGATATATCCTCGATGGACAAGATCAGATGATGCCACAAGAAGCTTCACTGCTGCTGAGTCCAAAGATGAGGGAAATGTTTGCCCACCAGCAAACAACAACCCCCATTGCACCCCATGAGTCACACACCTACCACAGTCAAGCTAAATGACTATAACAAAGCGCTGAGTGGGAGGCAACCCACTATTAGGTTTTCTTTTATTTTCCTTTATTTTATTATTTTTCATTTTTGCTTTTATTTTTCGGATTTATTTTGCAGTTTTTATTAGATCCGAGTAGAATGATGATTCCGTCGACCGACATTTACCATTTATATCGCTCGACACCACACGACCATTACTAACGATCGAAGTACACCACTACGAATCGATCGACATCTTGTCGATCAGGTTTAATCATTCTAACTTGTTATATTTATTAATTATGATTTGTTTTATTTACCTCACTACCGGCTGTGTTACACTGGGACAGTGTAATTTAAGTCTGGGGAGAGTTTACTAATATATGTTTTTATTTTGGTTTTTATTCAAATTGTTTTTCAAAATGATTTTTCGCATAAGTATTAAATAGGAACATTGATATAGATTTATATTTGATTGTCTGACCACTCTTTAGCACCATTCTAGATTACTGATTGCAGATAGTACTAAAGATGCTAAAGTGGATCAACCTGTCATCTATATTCACTAGCTAAGTTTGTTTGAAGGAACCAAAGCTGACCTCCAACACTAATACTGACTTATTTGCTTGTCTTGGGGCTTGGAAATCACTTGATCGGAATCCTCTTACAAGTCTGGAAGGTAAAAAGTCTGTGTGTTTCTGGTTCCCTGCCTTCTCTCTCTTCAGCGTCTCAAGATCTAAGTTTATGATATAAAAGATTGAAATGATTTCTTGAGAGGCAGAGGGGTAGGAGTGTCTCATGCAACCCCAGTATTCTAAATCTCAAGGATGATCACACATTGTGGAAACGAGGGATAGGTAAATTACCAAAGACCCCATTATTCGCTACACTTTGGTCAAAAAATGTATGAGTTACAATGCAAATGTCAATGAGACGGACTAGATGACCTATGTGGCATCGAAACCTGTTGAAATTGAAACAAACAAGAGATTTAGAAAAGAGAGATGAGGGGAGAAAGGGATCAGAGAAGGCTACCTGTGTGTTCAAATATTTGTTTGAGTTGAATCCATGTGTCCTTTAATCGATACTACCAAGGTAAAGCCTGCACTTTTATTTTATGCTAAGAAATGAGGTTAGTAGAGGGGAGTGTCAGATGAGATTTGCTAAGTTGTTGACTAGATGAGTTTGGTTTCTAAGCTAGGATAAGGCATAATGAACTTCTGTGATTAGGATGTTTAGATATGGATTGCAAACCCATAGAGTGATGACTTCAATATTTTGAATCTTTGAGTTCCTGCTGTTTTCAAAGCTTTTCCAAAGACTACTGTTTTTGCTTGAGGACAAGCAAAGGAGTAAGTCTGGGGGGGGGGTTGATATACCATGGATTTTACCCGTTTTTATCCATGGTATACTAGTATTTTATTATATATTTAATCTGTTTTCTAGCCTGTTAGGTATGTTTTCAGATTCAGGAGCATTTCGTGAGAAAGTGATGTTTTTGGAGCATTTTGGAGTACAAGAGATGATACACCCGAGTTGACCATTCAAGACCAAGTCGGAAGTCAACATTGCGATTATAATCGATCGATACTCATCCAGAGTTGTCGATCGATGTAGCTGAGAAGATCCGCGTACTAGAAGATTATAATCGATCGATACACATCCTGTGTTGTCGATCGATATCAAGGACGAAATGGTTTAGCCGACTACTTCACCAAGACTTCACCAAATTACGAGATTGCCCCTGACGAGTTTTTAACCTAATGGAAATGCTTAAATATTCCTGCTAAGTGTTTTTGACGGCAAGCTTTGAACAACTTAGAGAAAAGCAAGTCTTGACAGGCAAAGCAGAGAGTGTGAGAGAGAGAATAGAGTTTTATTTGTTTTGAGAGATTGGAGAGATTTCTCATCTCCTTTTGTATTTCTACTTATTTCTATCTATGCAATTCTTTCATCTATCCATTGTCATGAATTGCTTACCTATGTCTCAGTAGTCTACTTGTTAGATCTAGGGTTTAAATAGGTTTGTGGGATTAGCCCCAAACTATAATTGCTAAGTTGTGGTACTCATCAAATGGATTGCACTCTATGCTTGTTCTAGATTAGCTAACTAGAATATAGATCACTAGGATCTTTGATTATCTTGAATTATCCATTTGAGCTAGCTTGTCTCCTGTTGAGAAGAGCGACAGCCCTCCTTGAGACCTAGTGTTCATTATCGGCTCGCGCCTAGGCATATCTAGAAGCCGTCGATCGATATCCCGACAGGTGAATCGATCGCCGAGCCAAAGGTGTATCGATCGATATCTCAAAAGGATGTCGATCGACACTTTTTCTGTGTCAACATACGACAGTTGAGGCCAGAGATCTAGATTATTTAACCAGTGATACATCACTAGAGTTAAGCGGCTGAGATCTATAGTATCATGCAAGCAACTTGTTAAAGCATTTATAGAAATTATAATCTCCATTCCTGAATAAAAGCCCTATGTCTAGCACTCTTTATCACATTTAAACAACCCATCATATTGTTAGTTAGAGCAACTACCTTGCTCATTTTAGGAATTGTTATTTTTATTTCCATCATATAAACCAACTTCACCTAAGATTGATTAGTAGATTTTATTTAATTGGTTCCCTAGCTCCTCGTGATTCGATCCCTAAGTACTACAGCTGTACCTCTTATTTGAGAGAGTAAGCTCTACTGGGTAATTTGAGCACTATCACTAACCGCCCTCCTTGAGATCTAGTGTTCATTATCAGCTCGCGCCTAGGCATATCTAGAAGCCGTCGATCGATATCCCGACAGGTGAATCGATCGCCGAGCGAAAGGTGTATCGATCGATATCTCTAAAGGATATCGATCGACTCTTTTTCTGTGTCAACATACGACAGTTGAGGCCAGAGATCTAGATTATTTAACTAGTGAGACATCACTGAGATTAAGTGACTGAGTTCTATAATATCATGCAAACAACTTGTTAGGCATTTATAGACATTATAATCTCCATTTCTGAATAAAAGTCCTAAGTCTAGCACTCTTCATTTCATTGAAACACCCATCATATTGTTAGTTAGAGCAACTACCTTGCTCAAGTTAGGAATTGTTATTTACATTTTCATCTTTAAAACCAACCTCACCTAGGATTGATTAGTAGATTATATTTAATTGGTTCCCCAGCTCCTCGTGATTCGATCCCTAAGTACTACAGCTGTACCTCTTATTTGAGAGAGTAAGGTCTACTGGGTAATTTGAGCACTATCACCAAGTCCGCTAGGGAAACCAAGAACCAGAGCAGGGTCAGGTATCAACACCGCCCTTTACCTAGATCCGAAGGGATGATGGTATCCACATGGCCCGATATCTCCCATCTTGTGATATTAAAGCCGTAGCTAATCGGTGTCCTGCGACAAATGGGTCCCCAAGTCAAATGGCCCCCTAAGATGAAGGCATCGAAGGCTAATCTAAACCCCAAGCGATGGTGCGAGTTCCACAGTGATCACGGTCACACTACGGAGGATTGCATAGCCCTGAAGATGGAAGTCGCCGAGCTTCTCAAGAAAGGCTACCTAAGGGAGTTCCTCTCAGATAAGGCTAAGAACCTTCTAAACAAGGAAGGTCCCGGTCTCTCTACCGAAGCAGCTCCCGCATTGCCACCACAGAAAGACCGGGTGATCCATGTCATCTCAGGCGGATCGGAAGTAAGCGGAATCAGTAGTGCCACTTCCAAGAGAAGTACTCGCAATGCCAGGAACGGTCAAGAGGCCGAGGGTCCTAAGCTCCTCTTCTCCTCAGAACAGATGAGATCAGCTTCACTGCAAGGGAGCAGGAGAAGGTCCTTGCTCCTCATCATGACGCCCTTGTCATTTTACTTACCATAGCAAACTGCTTGGTCAAGCGAATACTAGTGGACAATGGGAGCTCCAGCAACATAATCTTCCATTCGGCCCTCGCCGACCTATGGTTGGAACCTACAGCCCTAACTAGAAAGGCGACTCCCCTTGTAGGCTTCAGTGAGAGGTCAAACAAAACCTGAGGAGAAGTTCTTCTCCCCGTGTATGCCGAGGGAATAAACCAGGCTACGAAATTCCTAGTCGTCGACTGCCCTTCATCGTATAATGTGATACTAGGAAGGCCTTGGATCCACAACATGGGAGCCGTACCTTCGACCTTGCATCAGCTGGTCAAGTTTCCAACTCCCTCGGGCATTAAGGCGGTCAAGGGAGATCAGGAAAATGCCAGGTCCTGCTATCAGACTACCCTAAAGGAAAAGACCTAAGTCTTATAGCAATTACAGAAGAAGCTTCCGACCCCGCATACCGAAGAGCTGGAAGTAGAAGAAATGGATGAGGTTCCACTCACAGAAGGGAACTTGGGTCGAAACTTAAAGATAGGATCCAAGCTTCCAGAAGGCCTAAGAAGGAGATTGGTCGACTTCTTGAGATCCAACTCCGACTGCTTCGCCTTGTCCCATGAGGACATGCCTGGAATTGACCTCGACGTCATCATGCATCAACTCAAAGTGGATCCAGTGCATCCTCCTGTCAGACAGAAAAGAAGGAAGTTTGCCCCTAAAAGGGACGAGATAATCAACGAAGAAGTCAAGAACCTACTGGATGCTGGATTCATACGAGAGGTGCAATACCCGGAATGGTTAGCTAATGTAGTGGTCGTTAGAAAGAAGAATGGAAATTGGAGAGTCTGTATCGACTTCACGGACCTTAATAAATCCTGTCCTAAAGATCCCTTCCCCTTGCCTCACATCGACAAGCTAGTCGATGCAACTACTGGTCATCAGCTGATGAGTTTCATGGATGCATTCTTCGGATATAACCAGATCCTAATGCATCCTGACGATCAAGAGAAGACCTCGTTCATGACCTCAGGGGGCATCTACTGTTACAAGGTCATACCTTTCGGATTGAAGAACTATCAGAGGCTTGTCAACATGATGTTCGCCGATCAGATAGGGCAGACCATGGATGTCTATATTGATGATATGCTGGTAAAGTCCCTAGACACTGAGGATCATATCTCACACCTTCAAGAAGCCTTCACTGTCATGTCCCCATTTCTGGAACTTGACCTAGGGTTTGGATGCTTCGATGGAAACAAGCTGCCTTGGTTCAGATCATGAGAATAGATCATGAACATGGCGGGATGAGCTAGATGATCAGTAGAGATCATGGAAAAGCTTAGTCAAGGTCAAGGAATGGATCAAGGGACATAGACATATTGATTTAGATGAAGATATTAAGCTGCATGAGTGATATGGCAGCTGGGCGATGCGGTAAGCAAGCTCGACCAGCTAGGAGAAGTGTAGTGCAGCTCAGTGTAACTCACTGAAGAGTGTGTCAGCTCCCTGAGCTGGATGGACTAGCTCACTCAGCTGGGTCAGCTGGGGATCAGCTCAACTCAGCTGGATGGAGTGTTAAGGTCTCGGGCGGTTGGGCCGGGTCCGGACAGTGGTCGGACCATGTGGACCACCCGGGTGTGCCAGTGAGCCGGTGGGCACATGGGATCAGACCAGGGGCTTGGGCAACCAGCCAGGACTTTTTTTGTGACATTTCTAGGGGCAGTTAAGGCTGTCAAGGACGTCAGGTAACTGACATAGGCGTACAGGTGTGATCTGGACCATTGATTAAATCAATGGCCAGAAATGATACCGAAAGGGTGCAACCTTTGGAAAGGTGACCATTCCTTTTGTAGAAATACAAGGGAAAGTCGGTGCCTTTGCAGGCACGCCAGGGCTTCATTCTTCTTCCTGAAACACCAATAAAAATCAGAGAAAACAGAGAGAAAGTCGGATGGCAACATCCAACCCCAAGAGTGGGATGAAGGCAGCAAAGAGGCAGTTTTGATGGCAATCAAGAGGGGAGTTGAGAACGAACCTCTGGTGGTGTTTTGATTATGGTTTGCCACGCCCTAGGCTTCCTATACATCTATAATACACATCCAAATGGCCAGGGAAGAAGAGAGATGACAGGATTCACTCTCAAAGTCCCAGAGCAGCCTTAAGGGCAGTGGTGTGTAGAAATGCAGTTTCATGTGCACTGAAGTGGGAAGTGATGCACGACCCTTGGGTGGTGTTTGATCATGGATCAACATACCCTAGGCTTCCTCTACATCATGTTAACACACGCAAAGGGTCAGAAGAGAATGGAGAAGGCCGGACTTCACTCCCAATGGCATGAACAGCCTTGAAGGCAGATGCAGTGCAGAAACTGTTTCCATGGAAGTTCCATGGAAGGGATGATGGGTGCGACCCATGAATGGATCTTTTCAATACTGGAGGTATGTGATAAGACCTGATTAAGACAAGTGCAAGAGGCATAAGGCCGGACCTGATGAGGGAAGCACAAGATCTAGCAAGATCAAGTTTGAGGTAACATGTGTTGATCACTTCTGGTTATGTTTATGTTTATGTCTATGTTGTGTCTCTTGGGGTGGGATCAAGGCCAAGCATGGCATGCCCCTTGAGGAATGTAAATTGTGATGTGTCTTAGGAATCCAAGACCCTGGAGAAAGGGGCGGGTCATAACTGATCTAACTCATCCATGTGGGATGATGGTTAGATGATGTTCATTGGATAGTGATCCATGATGGATCATGGTTGATGTTGGGTTTGGTCATGGTGTGAACCATGGATCCGACCCACTGATGAGACCCATGGGAGTCCTAGAGCCAGAGGAACCATGTGGAGTGTAAGGTCCAATTTGTTTGGATCCAACAGCAAGCAAATGAGAGGAGTAAGGCTAGTACTTGTTGGTATGGACCACAAGTATTGTGCTGGTGTTTTTATACAAGGAAGGCCGTGTGTGATCTGATCATGGGCAAGGATGGACGACCTGATCCATGGATGATGGATCAAGTTGTCTGATCTGATTGATCAAAGGATGCACCGGTGGTAAGAGCAACACTAATCAGGTTCAGTGGGACATAGTTCCATGGCCGGTTAGGAGGTGTGAAGACTCATTCATCAGTTCTGAGTCATGTGGGGTGGTTGGTTGATTGACTCAGGACCTGGTGGGAATTATTAATCCTATTCTCTGTTTTTTAGACATGGAGATACTGAACCACATATTGGCCGGTTCAGAGATATCTCTCCATGGCCTTGGTTGGGCAAGTAGGTTGAGATCTTATCGTTCCTGAAGGAATTGATAAGATCCGACTTTGGAAATCCCTTAATTGGTATTTATCATGAATTATCATGGTTTTTAATTAGTTTTATCTAATTGATTTAGGGGTGGTCCCTTATGGCCGGTTTGGCTGATCTAGGCCGAGATCAGTATGATCGAGGCAGGTTCTGGGAATTCTGATTGGACCATTTTCTTAGTTTGGAATTATCATGAATTATCATCAATTTTAATTAGTTTTTGGAGCATGTTTGCTTGAGGTTGATTTTGCAGCTGAAGACTTCCCAAAGGTACTTGGTCTATACAGGTACCTAAGGGGAGAGTACCTAAGGGGAGAGTCTTAGGGGAGAGTCTATACAGGTATAAGGGAGTTGGACGAGTTGACGGGGAGCCAGGCAAAGCTATCTCACAGCTCGATCAGCTGGAAGAGAGTAGTGAACCTCAAGTAAAGTGGTTCAGCTTAGCTAGCTGGATGAGCTAGCTAAACAACTAAGTCAGCTGATACAATGAGCTATCAAGCTCCGTGGATGTGGCAAAGGTATCATCCAGCAATGTTGCTTAGATCTAGATAGAATGGTTAGGGGAATGAAACCTCGTTTATTGTATGAGTTGGATTAGGTTCAGGATCAACCTTGGAGCTGGTAGTAGTTGTGTAACTAACCATGGCTAAGGTGATTCGACCTGACAAGTGTTAGATTGGTTTTAGACCAATGGTTGATAGATAATATTCCGTTGTGCATAAGTTGAAAGGATCTAAGCTAGGGAATGACTAAGGTAGTCTTAAGCTAAGGTCTAAGATAGACTTCGCCCTTAGGCGAAAGTATAGATAAAGCGCGAAAAATTGAGTGGTTCGGTCAGTGTGTGGACCGAGCGACGTGAGGCGTCGACCGCGGCCTAGCTGGCCGGGTTCGGGTCTTACAAGTTGGTATCAGAGCATGCTTGATTCTAGGATCGTTGGGTTGCGGTTGTCACCCACACATCTGGACAAGTGGATGCTGATGTGGTTAATCCACCAGTTTTGTTGCCGACTCAGATGGAGGAAGTTAACAATGAAGCTGTATTGTCTGTAAGTCAGCTCAACCCTACTAAGGTTCTAGTGGGGGAGGGCTGAGCTGCAGCTGGAGATAGAGCTGGAAGGGGAAGCTGAATCCTCCTGTGATGTGAACCGGTCGGATCGGAACATTGTTGCAAACAATGGGAGGACTAACCGGTGGATTAGACAGCTGTTTTGACAGCTAATGATCAAGCTGGGCCAGTAGCTGAGGTGGTCTAGATTGATCCACCATCTAGCGCAGCTTGGTTAGTGGACTACCTGAGGGTGCTGGAGCACATAGCTCAGATGAGAACTAAGTATTTCTCAGGTGGTATGGATCGTTTTGAGGCAGATGAGTGGATGTTTTGATTGGGTTGTAACTTCAGCTCAACTCACTGCTCAAAGGTATTAGGTTCCAAACCGAAATTATTTCTGGGAGCTGAGATGACCATGGAACCTTACTAGGTGAGCCAAGAGGGAGTTGAGGCAAGATAGGGTATCATGCTTGTGAACGGAAAAGTTCCAAGGTGAACCGGCTTGGCCAAGATGCGCTCTCCAAGGGAAAGATTCTGAAACAGAAGGTTGGTCGATCTAGTTATCTGGAAGTAAAAGACGGATTGGACGGATCGATGCAATGCAAGATCTTTTATGGATGACTGGACCAGGGAAGTAACATGAACCTGAGGGTGGCTTAGGTTGAAAGAAAAGTGCAGCACTCTTTGGGGGTAAATGTTATCCTTGGTGGCCGTTAAAAACAAGTGAGCATTTGCGAGGTTCAAGTTGGTTTAAGGGAGACGCTACATGGCTAGTATACGAGTGGCTTGGGATCAGATGGATCAGCTGGGACTCGGTATAAGTCAAGGTAGGATTCCTTAGATCAAGTTGAATGGATTGAGAACACGATGTTAAGTGGCTTGGTATGAGGGGGGATTGAGGAATATTATAAACACTCTTGTGAATGTTATGGGACATTCACAGAAGTGTGACACTTTGGAGAATGGTATGGGACGTTTTCCAAATGTGTGATCAAACCGATATCTTACTCATCTAGGTACTTAATGATCGGTGGTGTGGAAACACATGTACTTTCCGATACTGGAGCTACACATAGGTTTGTGAGTCCAGGATTGATCGGAAAGGGTTTGTTCCAGATGGGAACATGGGATTGTCTGGTTAGAGACATCCTGGTATTGATCACAGACAGGGTAATGCCTGCGGATCTGATTGTTGATCACAGACAGGGTAATGCCTGCGGATCTGATTGTAGTCCACCTAAAGAATCACGAGGGGATATTAGGTAAGGACTGGCTGGACAGAATCGGGCCACCATAGACTGTCACCGAGGGTGTGTGCGGTCTAGGGGTGGGTGTGGACCCCCGATCAGGTTCCAAGGTTTTGGATTGGAGAGAATCGGGCCACCTTAGATTGTTACCGGGTTAGGGTGCAGTATGAGAGTGGGTGTGGACCCCCGATCAGGTTCCAAGTTATTTGTCCGACCTCTGGATTCTTAGTGTTATCAGCGATCCATTGCGGAAGGGATGCTTGAGCGGGGTTATTGAGCCTATTTGGCCACAACCAGCACTAAGGAGGTCGTTGGGGGTGGTAACCCGGACGGGATTCCGCTGGTCAGTGAGTTCAAGGATGTGTTTCGGGGGCTACAGGGCATTCCCCCTGATAGGGCTGACCCGTTCATAGTAGAACTGGAAACAGGGACGGCACCAATGTCAAAAATTCCCTACCGCAGAGCTCCTGCCGAGATGGCCGAGCTGAAGTCGACCCTGTCCGGGAAGGGACCTGGGTCGCAGAACAACCAAGTCGGAGATTGACCTATGGTTGGAACAAAGTCGATCAAGTCCAGTGAGGGATGAGGATCGCAGCACAACCAAGTCGGAGATTGACCTAAGGTTGGGGTGAGACGGTTGAGTCCCTGAGTGGACCAGGACCGGATTATGATCGCGTTCTAAATGGACCAGGATCACGATATGAGAAAGTTCAGTTATGGACAGAAGTCAAGTTGAGGCGGTTTTGGTCTAGTATGGACTAAGGTCGCAATGTGACCAAGCTGGAAAAGGCTGTGGTCGGGTTAGGGATGATCCAGTACGTTTGGGCTGGAATCAAACCTTGGTGTCCGCGTAGGACTTGCGGAAACAGAACAATCTGTTAGGACTCATGGTAGAATGAGGAACCTAGAGATTGAAACATGTTCGCTAGGACTTGGCTGGTGCATCTAGTGGCTTAGAGATTTTGTTGAATCGACTAAGACTTGAGTACGCAGTATGTTCCTAGGAACTGAATATGATCTAGTCTTGGACTAGGGTCAGAGAGTAACAGACTTGGTGTCCACTATGACCGCAACCTGGAGAGTTGGACCAGTTACACAAGTCATGAGTTTGTATGCGTGCTTGATGGACCACTTGATAAGATTTTGAGTTAAATCTCTATCAAGTGGGGGAGACTTGTATATATATGATGATCAAGACGTGATCAGTGGGAACAAAGAGGGAGATGAAAATAATTGGTTAGGAAGAACCAATCGAGCATGCTTCATGTTCCGGATTCAAAGAGTTCGGTTGGAACCTTTGTCATGAGACAAGAAAGCACCACTGGATTCGAGGACGAATCCATCCTAAGTGGGGGAGACTTGTCATGTCCCCTTTCTTGGAACTTGACCTAGGGTTTGGATGTTTCGATGGAAACAAGCTGCCTTGGTTCAGATCATGAGAATAGATCATGAACAAGGTGGGATGAGCTAGATGATCAGTAGAGATCATGGAAAAGCTTAGTCAAGGTCAAGGAATGGATCAAGGGACATAGACATATTGATTTAGATTAAGATATTAAGCTGCATGAGTGATATGGCAGCTGGGCGATGCGGTAAGCAAGCTCGTCCAGCTAGGAGAAGTGTAGTGCAGCTCAGTGTAACTCACTGAAGAGTGTGTCAGCTCCCTGAGCTGGATGGACTAGCTCACTCAGCTGGGTCAGCTGGGGATCAGCTCAACTCGGCTGGATGGAGTGTTAAGGTCTCAAGCGGTTGGGCCTGGTCCGGATAGTGGTCGGACCATGTGGACCACCCGGGTGTGCCGGTGAGCCGGTGGGCACTTGGGATCAGACCAGGGGCTTGGGCAACCAGCCAGGACTTTTTTGTGACATGTCTAGGGGCTGTTAAGGCTGTCAAGAACGTCAGGTAACTTCCATAGGCGAACAGGTGTGATCTGGACCATTGATTAAATCAATGGCCAGAAATGATACCGAAAGGGTGCAACCTTTGGAAAGGTGACCATTCCTTTTCTATAAATACAAGGGCAAGTCCGTGCCTTTGCAGGCACGCCAGGACTTCATTCTTCTTCCTGAAACACCAATAAAAATCAGAGAAAACAGAGAGAAAGTCGGATGGCAACATCCAACCCTAAGAGTGGGATGAAGGCAGCAAAGAGGCAGTTTTGATGGCAATCAAGAGGGGGGTTGAGAACGACCCTCTGGTGTGTTTTGATTATGGTTTGCCACGCCCTAGGCTTACTCTACATCCTTAATACACATCCAAATGGCCAGGGAAGAAGAGAGATGACCGGATTCACTCTCAAAGTCCCAGAGCAGCCTTAAGGGCAGTGGTGTGTAGAAAGGCAGTTTCATGGGCACTGAAGTGGGAAGTGATGCACGACCCTTGGGTGGTGTTTGATCATAGATGAACACACCCTAGGCTTCCTCTACATCATGTTAACACACAAAAAGGGTCAGAAGAGAATGGAGAAGGCAGGACTTCACTCCCAATGGGTTGAACAGCATTGAAGGCAGATGCAGTGCAGAAACTGTTTCCATGGAAGTTCCATGGAAGGGATGATGGGTGCGACCCATGAATGGATCTTTTCAATACTGTAGGTATGTGATAAGAACTGATTAAGACAAGTGCAAGAGGTACAAGGCCGGACCTGATCAGGGAAGCATAAGATCTAGTAAGATCAAGTATGTGGTAACATGTGTTGATCACTTCTGGTTATGTTTATGTTTATGTCTATGTTGTGTCTCTTGGGGTGAGATCAAGGCCAAGCATGGCACGCCTTCTGAGGAATGTATATTATGATGTGTCTTAGGAATCCAAGACCCTGGAGAAAGGGGCGGATCATAACTGATCTAACTCATCCATGTGGGATGATGGTTAGATGCTGTTCATTGGATAGTGATCCATGATGGATAATGGCTGATGTTGGGATTGGTCATGGTGTGAACCATGGATCCGACCCAATGATGAGACCCATGGAAGTCCTAGAGCCAGAGGAACCATGTGGAGTGTAAGGTCCAATTCTTTTGGATCCAACAGCAAGCAAAGGAGAGGAGTAAGGCTAGTACTTGTTGGTATGGACCACAAGTATTGTGCTGGTGTGTTTATACAAGGAGAGCCGTGTGTGATCTGATCATGGGCAAGGATGGACGACCTGATCCATGGATGATGGATCAAGTTGTCTGATCTGATTGATCAAAGGATGCACCGGTGGTAAGAGCAACACTAATCAGGTTCAGTGGGACATAGTTCCATGGCCGGTTAGGAGGTGTGAAGACTCATCAGTTCTGAGTCATATGGGGTGGTTGGTTGTTTAACTCAGGACCTGGTGGGAATTATTAATCCTATTCTCTGTTGTTTAGACATGGAGATACTGAACCACAGATTGGCCGGTTCAGAGAAATCTCTCCATGGCCTTGGTTGGGCAGGTAGGTTGAGATCTTATAGTTCCTGAAGGAATTGATAAGATCCGACTTTGGAAATCCCTTAATGGGTATTTATCATGGTTTTTAATTAATTTTATCTAATTGATTTAGGGGTGGTCCCTTATGGCCGGTTTGGCTGATCTAGGCCGAGATCAGTATGATCGAGGCCGGTTCTGGGAATTCTGATTGGGCCATTCTCTTAGTTTTGAATTATCATGAATTATCATCAATTTTAATTAGTTTTTGGAGCATGTTTGCCTGAGGTTGATTTTGCAGCTGAAGACTTCCCAAAGGTACTTGGTCTGTGGGGATGGGTGGTTGAATGACTAAGTACCTAAGGGGAGAGTCTATACAGGTATAAGGGAGTTGGACGAGTGGACGGGGAGTCAGGCAAAGCTACCTCACAGCTCGATCAGCTGGAAGAGAGTAGGGAACCTCAAGTGAAGTGGTTCAGCTTAGCTAGCTAGATGAGCTAGCTAAACAACTAAGTCAGCTGATACAATGAGCTATCAAGCTCCGTGGATGTGGCAAAGGTATCATCCAGCAATGTTGCTTAGATCTAGATAGAATGGTTAGGGGAATGGAACCTCGTTTATTGTATGACTTGGATTAGGTTCAGGATCAACCTTGGAGCTGGTAGTAGTTGTGTATACTGACCATGGCTAATATTCGACCTGACAAGTGTTATATTGGTTTTAGACCAATGGTTGATAGATAATATTCCGTTGTCCATAAGTTGAAAGGATCTAAGCTAGGAAATGACTAAGGTAGTCTTAAGCTAAGGTCTAAGATAGACTTCGCCCTTAGGAGAAAGTATAGATAAAACGCGAAAAATTGAGTGGTTCGGTCAGTGTGTGGACCGAGCGACGTGAGGCGTCGACCGCGGCCTAGCTGGCCGGGTTCGGGTCTTACATTCACCATTCTCAGAAGGTACAACATGAAACTGAACCTTCAAAGTGCTCGTTTGGGGTAAGCTCTGGGAAGTTCCTAGGGTATATAGTCACCCATAGGGGCATTGAAGCAAATCCAGAACAAGTGAGAGCAATCCAGGTGATACCTTCCCCTCGTAACGTCAAGGAGGTTCAAAGACTGACTGGAAGGATAGCCGCCCTGAGTAGGTTCATCTCCAGACTGTCCGACATGTCACATGCCTTCTTCGAAACCTTGAAGGACCCCAAGGACTTCCAATGGCCCGATAAATGCGAGCAAACCCTATCCGATCTCAAGGCCTATCTCACTACTCCTTCTCTCCTCTCAAAACCCTTGGAAGGGGAAGTCCTATTGCTCTATCTGGCGGTA
The DNA here is from genome assembly GCF_000801105.2 of Raphanus sativus. NCBI lineage: Eukaryota > Viridiplantae > Streptophyta > Magnoliopsida > Brassicales > Brassicaceae > Raphanus > Raphanus sativus. The sequence goes on along the minus strand of NC_079514.1, from coordinate 21,841,561 downwards.
TCAGAGCATGCAGTCAGCGCGGTTCTGGTAAGGGAAGAAGGAAGGAAACAGCATCATATCTACTACGTAAGCAAATCACTGCTAGACACGGAGACCCGCTATAGTCACCTTGAGAAGCTGGCCCTTGCCTTAGTTAACACGGCCCGAAAGCTGCGCCCCTACTTCAAGGCTCATCAAATCGTGGTGGTCACCTCCTTTCCCATCAAGGCAGTCCTTCATAAGCCGGAAGTGTCCGGACGACTAGCAAAATGGACTATAGAGCTGGGAGAATACGATGTGATCTTCCGTCCTGCAATGGCTATCAAATCGCAAGTCCTAGCAGATTTCGTAGCCGAATTCTCTCCTGCCATGCTTCCAGCCCTGGAACAAGAGGTAAAGCTTTGTGATAACGAAGGAGAGAAAGGCGAATGGAAACTGTACTTTGATGGGTCTAGAAACGTAAGGGGCGCATGCGTGGGACTAGTCCTAACATCCCCTATGGGGGAATCAACCTCAAGGGCCGTATGATGCAACTTCAAAGCAACGAATAACGAGTCTGAGTACGAAGCTCTAATAGCAGGGCTGACACTTGCCAAACAGATGGGAGTAGAAGATATCCAGGTCTTCAGTGACTCACAACTGATCATAAGCCAAGTCCAATGAGACTACCAGGCGAAAGATCCGAGTATGATCAGGTACTTATCCGTGGCTAAGCAACTACTCGACAGGTTCTAACACTATAAGCTCACCCAGATCCCTAGGAAGCACAACTCCCAAGCCGACGCTCTAGCTAATCTAGGGTCCGCCCTAGAAACTACAAGTCATATGAGCATCCCACTACTAGTACTCCAATGGCCGCAACCGAAAAGGAGACGGAGCGTTAAGTAGTATCTGTAGTAGACGAAGGAGAGACCTGGATGACTCCCATCATTAGCTATCTGAGGTACGACACCTTGCCTGAAGACCGAGACAAAATTCAGAAGATAAGGCGCCAAGCTACCAGGTACTGCTTTTCCGAAGGGAAATTATACCGAAGATCCTTTTCAGGACCCTATCTACGATGTCTTACCCCTAGAGAAGCCGCCAGGATACTAGAAGAACTCCACGAGGGAGAGTGTGGTTCCCATTCTAGTGGTCGGAGCTTGATACTCAGAGCCAGAAGGGCTGGATACTACTGGCCAACCATGACGAGGGATTCCCTCAAACAAGCCAAACTCTGTAGCCAATGCCAGAAGCACGCGCCAGTCTCCAATCTTCCACCAAAGAACCTCAAATCTCTAAGTTCTCCTTGGCCCTTCCGAAAGTGGGGCATGGACATCGTGGGGAAATACCCCATGGCACCGGGTCAAAAGATCTTCCTCCTAGCCATGACAGATTACTTCACGAAGTGGGTAGAAGCTGAAGCACTAGCCAAGATAACGGATCTCCAGATCAGGAAATTCCTATGGACCAACGTGATCACACGCTTCGGAACTCCCCTTGAGATCGTCACAGACAACGGACCCCAGTTCACGAGCTACAACTTCCAAAAGTTCTGCAAGGATTGGAACATCAAGCTTTCCTATTCAGCACCACGACATCCCCAATCTAACGGTCAAGCCGAATCCACTAACAAGGCAGTGGTGAATATGCTCAAGAATCGCCTAGAAGACGCCCATGGGCGATGGGCAGAAGAGCTACATGGAGTACTCTGGGCCTATCGGACAACCCCGAAGACGGCTACCCAGGAGACTCCCTTCTCGCTTGTCTATGGTGCTGAAGCGGTAATACCCACGGAGGTGCACGTAAGGACCACGGTCTCTGAATTCCTCTCCCAGGAGGAGAACAACGAGCTAATGTCCCTGAGTCTAGACCTACTCGATGAAAAGAGGGAGGCGGCCCGTCTTAGAAATGCGTCCTACCAGTTGAAAGTAGCCAAGAGTTACAACAAGAAGGTCAGATCCAGAACCTTCCAGAAAGGGGATTGGGTCCTAAGGCGAGTCTGTGACCATACAAGGGACAAATCTGCCGGAAAACTCGCTCTTGGATGGGAGGGTCCCTATAAGGTAATAGAGGTGCAAGGGGCAGGAGCCTATAAGCTGGAAGACAGCGACGGTAAGGTCCAACCCAACTGCTGAAACGCCTTGCACCTCAAATTCTACCACTTCTAAAGTAAGGTCCCCGGATCAAGCTTTATATACTACTACTATTATTATGATATATTTAAGTATACTGGTTTCCTACTCCTATGCATGAGATAACATCTCCGGACTAAGCTTATAAAATACATTATTAGTTACGGCTAAAGGGGTTATATGGACTCCAATGTACTTAAAGAGGTATACTAGCTAGGTCAGGCCCTAAGGGACCTTAGATCTTAGCAAACCCTATATATACTAGTGAGACTACTCACATGGGTGTACGACATATAAGGAACAGGTCTGATCAACCTTATTACATTGTCTGCCCCTCGGGCCCTGCGTAAAGGCTATAAGTCCAAAAGTTACGTGGCGACCACCGTACTAGTGCTACCCAAACCCTGTGTTAAAGATGCTACGAGCTAAATACACGCAGGGGGCATGACGTACACTGCAAAGTACTGTTCAGATGCTGACAGCTGATATGCAGGGAGCAAATGTGCGAAAATACCGGTTAGCACCAAAATTTAATGCTTATCCAGACGTGGAAAGTAGTGTGTCTGGTGTGAAGTCGCTCTGCGGGGCAGGCCCACGCCACACCACAGTAAGTCTGAGCGTGACCTTTTCTACAGAAAGGTAGAGTGCAGCATTGAGATTCACGAGAGTGGCCTATACCTCCGGGTGGCAGAGTGCGGTTTCTCAATAATAGATCGGTAGTGGTTCCCCCATGGGGAGCAGAATACGATCACAAACCTCCCATAACACATACAGCCTCAGTGTCTATGACGAACCTCCGGGTTCAGTACGGCCTCAGGGTCTATATAACAACCTCTGGGTTCAGTACGGCCTCCGGGTCTATAAAAAGCCTCAGGGTTCAATACAGCCTCCGGGTCTGTAAGGAATCTCCGGATTCAAGATCACCTAAGGGTTGATCAAGGACCTTCGGGCCAAACTGATCTTCGGATCTGATAAGAACCTCAGGGTTCAAGGATCTTTGAATCCAAATACCAACCTTCGGGTTTGCCAAGAACCTCAGGGTTCAAAAGCGTCAACTTCCGGGTTCAATGTATCCATCGGGTTTAGTCACGGTCCCCGGATCTAAGGATTAAACCCCAACACTCATAAACCTCAGGGTTCAATGAGCAAACCTTCGGGCTCAATAAAATGGCCTTCGGGCCTAAGTAAGGGACCTCAGGGTTCAAGGCCTTAAGAACTTTCGGGTTCTAGGGCTCAAGAACCCCAGGGTTCAAACCAAGCTAGAACTCTAGGGTTCTAAGCAAGGATCTTTCATTCCAAAACAAAAACTCAGGTTTTTAATAATGGATTACAAGGTCTAATGCTTTCCTAATCATTTCAGGGTTCAGTCAGTTTACTAACAGGATCCAGGTCCTAGACATTGATATCCTTCCAAGGGGTCAACCCTTACAAGAGTCCGACCCTCACAAGGGGTCAACCCTTACAAGGGTCCGGCCTTTACAAGGATTCAGCCCTTTCAAGGGTCCATCCCTTCCCACGAATCTACGCGTCTACCTAGGTGTCCTTGCGTTCTGAAGATACGGAACTGATTCGACGAGGTCTAGACCCCTAGGCTATCAGTATGGCAGTAGGACTCAGGCCCTGATTCCTTTGAAACCCAGAGTAGTGCAATCCCAAGGGCATGACTATCATCAGCCCCTAAGATCTTGCCTGATCTGATTAAGGTTATGGTTAGCCTTCGGCCCATAACCCCTGATAGGGAATTCCCCTATCTTAGAAGCACAAGCAAGACGACTCTATGCTACTCAAGATGACTCTATGCTCCTCAAGACGACTCTATGCTAGTCAAGACGAAAGACGGAAGCGCAATAAAATATATTAAAGTATGAGGCCCTCGAGAGCCAGTACTTATAAAAGTTTCAAGGCACGAAGGCCTGAGGTTTAAAAACAAAGCCCCGAAGGGCGATAACAACAACAAAAGCCCAAAGGGCTTGAAAGATCAAGAGTTCGAGAGATAGGGAGATCAGGCGGTTGGAGAAGCACCCGCGCCCTCAGATGGAGTAGGGGAAGTCTCCTTGGCAACACCGGCTTCGAGGAGAGGCAGCTCATCATCAAACGATGGAGGAGGCAATCTCTGCAGTTTGGCCTCGGACTCCTTCACCAGCTTGTATCGCTGGAATTCCACGACCAACTCCCACTTGTCGGTCTGCTCCTTGAGCCATTCCCTCATCAGCTCCCAGCGAGCAGTCACCTTGGCTCCACTCACAGCCATCATCTTCTCGTCCTTAAAGGACTCCTTCTCCAGCTTCAGCCCGCATAGCTCCTCCTGGGTCTCCTCCAACTGGCGCGTCAAAGCGGTGTTCTCCGCAGCAGTAGCAGCCTCGGCCTCCTTCAAGTTCTTCAGCTTAAGCTGAAGAGACTTGATCTCCTTCCCCTGAGCCAGGACTTTGTTCTACTCTTCCTTAAGCTGAGCATTCAAGCTCTCCAGCTCTTTCTTGGATGATTGTTCGTTCACCATATCCTCAAGATGGTGAATCTGAGACATAACCTGCAAATCAAACCACAATGATCATCAATCCCTATAACAAAGGTGAAAAGAAAAGACATGAAGTCCTACCTGGAGGAGATCAAACTGAACGCTCCCAAAAGCTTTCGGGAGATCCCAGAAGGAAGAAAGCAGGCGCTCTCAGGGAACGTTGTTGAGGAGAGATTAGCCACCACCTTGGCTAGGTCCACAAGAGGCTGAAGAGAGGGCTCTGGAGTCGATGACTTCGGAGTCGACCCCGAGGCTTGAGTTCTCCTCCTTGAAGCAGAGCGGGCTGAGCTAGTAGGTCCCTTGTGCTTGGTACTCTTGAGGAAGAGAACGTCGTCATCGCCCGATGTAGTAGCCTTAGCAGCAGGCTTCTTGGCTGAGAGCTTCTCCACGGCTTGCATGAACGCCTCCATCGCTTTTTCTCCTGTGGATCCCGACATGTTACAAGAAAAAGATAAAAGCAATCAATAGACCAGCTTGCGATAAAAGACATGATGTGGAAAGCTTACCCCAGATGCTGCACTGTTTTAAGACTTCTTGGCTGGTGAGGAAGGAGACCTGACGCAATGAAGGAAGAATAAGGACCTAATCCACAACTTCCTTCCCTCTGGCACGGGTTTTCGAGGCACGTCTGCAATCCGAAAAAACAGAGGCAAATTAATATCTCATCCAGAGACCATTGAAAAGAATAGCAACCTACCCACTACATGCCAAATAGAAGAGAATACATGAAGGGTTACGAAGGCCAATCTCTCTGCCCATCTACTATTAAAAACTGGATGACGCTTCCTTACGCCCTTCTCGATCTCTCGGACCAAAGCTTGACTACTACGAGGATGGAGGTAATAATTCCCCTTCGATCCAGGCAAATCAGCAACATAGTATGAGTAGAGCACCTCGTTCACTCCTAACACCAGGCGCTCCAAGTCACCGAGATTCTAGATCGCAGTCAAGGTCCTCCAGGCTGGAGGAGTCAGCTGACCCGGAGAGATGTCCAAGTGCTCCGAGAGTTTTGCGATCAGAGAGGGAACATGATCTCGAAAGCCCGACTCGAAATATGCCTCGTAGATCGGGACCTCATCGACTCCGAAGTCCAAAATCCTGTCGGGAGGACCCGGAATTCGAATCTCTAGATCTTGAGGAAGATCATACTTCCTCCTCCATTCTTCAACATCTCTCTTTCTGATCCTAGAAACCGGACCCACCAGTAGAGACTCTTCGGCTTCATCGTCGGAAGAGATGTTCTCAGCGTCGTCGAGATGGGAACCCTCCGCATCAGCTACGGGTTCGGGGGAGAGAGAGGAAGATTTCATCGATCCTAGGGTTTCAGATTTAACCCTACTATCTACGGGGTATTCTAGGGTTTTTTCTAGGGGAACCGTCAGACATTATCGAAGGCCTATCTAATAGAGGAAAAGAAAAAAGAAAGGAGAAGACGGCTACCTGTCAAAGAGCGAGATGAAATCTTCGAGGAAGGGAGCCGCCGAGAGAAAATCTTGAGAGAAGTAGAGAAGAAATGAGGAAAAGAAGTTTTGGTCTCAACAAAATGAAAGAGAGAAGGAAGAAACTCTAGGGTGATGACCACGCGCCTCGTATGAATCGCCACGCGACCAAATGGGGCCAAACAGAGAAACTCAACCGCCGTTGGGCATTTCTCGCGAAGCCCACTCCATTCGAGTAGTCTCAAAGGCAAGGCTCGTACCCCTTGATTCTTTGGAAGGGGAATGCCCCATATTACCGCTTCATCAGAAAACGGGTTAAGACACGGATCCGGACGTTCCGGGGAGTTATGATTTATAGAGCCTCGAAAAATCATTGCTTCAGTCACCAATCAAGGTCCCAATTTGATTCACTGCAAGGAGACAAGGGTCCCAAGGAATACTTCGTCCTAAGAGAAAACTACCAAGATTCAAGACGCACAAGTTATCCCTTGATTTCCATGAGCAAATCAAGGAATAAGGGGCAAACTGTTGAGGAAAAATATCCAGGCATAAGTTTTCTCCAGCTTCCGGATAGGCCCTCGACTTCTGGACCCTTGCTCAAGGAGAAAACAGGGACCGACCCCTGCCTTAGGTCCGACCCCCTTGATCGGATCGACCCTTGAAGCAAAATAGAATTTTTCCGCCTAAGGGGAAACTTCCATTTTTCCGATTATGGAAGAGTTCTTTTACTTGAAGCCGACATCTACACTATAAAAGGGGAGCCAAACCCTAGAATAAGGGATCGACAATTCCAGACTAAGATATTAGAGTTTAGGCGACTAGAACTAGGGTTTATACACCAATACGTTGTAGTCCCAATCAATATACTCAATAACATCTCTTTGCTCTCGATTTATAACTCTATCATACAAATCTTCTAGTGTTCCGTAGTACTAAAACGATCCTACACAAAAATACCCTAACACACCCCTCCTTCTTTTCAGGTATGGCTTGGAGAGAGCAGGAGTAGGAGTCCGTATGGTGCCAGTTGTTTTTTTTTAAGTTTCATTTGCTTTCAGAACCATTTTCATTCGAGCTTTACTTATGTTATTGAATAATCTATCTTCGAGTTGAGTTTCGGTTTTATGTAAGACTATCTTGAGTTTCAATAAAGGGTTTTTGAACGATTTATGGAAATTCTGAGGTTTTTATAAAGGACCCCCGGGATAGGGATGTTACAATTGGTATTAGAGCCAGGTTAAACCCGCCGGTGCTGTCCCGTGCGGGTATGAGAAGATTCTTTTATATTTGGGTTTTAAGTGTTTTCAAACATTTGCAAAAAGATTTCAAAAGTTTAATTAATGGAAGTAGAAGCACCACTCGGACCGAAACTCTCTGCTCCCTAGTCAGTAGACCGGTTTGATCAAGCTTGACCTAATACCCACTTCGTTTGTCACAGGATGCCTCCTAAGAACACGAGAGCCGCACCAGAAGTGGGAACAGTCCAGCGAGCAGCAAGACGGGCCATTCGCTCCACGTCCCAAGCCTCCAGTGAAGCCGAAAGCCAGAATGTGGGTGCGCTGGTGAACGGGAACCCGCAGTGGGGCCGAATGTTGTGAACGCAGCGATCCAGGAGGAGCTGTGAAGGTACTGGGAAGCCTACGGGGGACAGCTCCCCAAAGGTGCCGCCGCAGCTAGAGCTGGGGCCATTCCGATACCGCCGGCCGTGGACCAGAACCCGCTACCGCCTCCACGACTGCCACCGGCAGCCCCTGCAGTGGTACCTGCCCAAGGACCCACGTACTGGGACATGATGAGGCACATGAGGAACATGCAGATGGAGTTCTTCAGTGGTAAGGCAGATGCCATTGTTGCAGATTACTGGAGGAGACAGCTTGAGAGGAACTTCGTTTCTGCCCGATGCCCGCCAGAGTTCCGCAGAGATCTGGCAGTTCACCATCTCAAGGATGATGCCCTAGTCTGGTGGGAGGGAATAGTCGACAGCTCACATGGGATCCGCCTGACGTATGACGACTTCCTGGAGGAGTTTAACGGGAAGTACTTTCCTTTGGAGGCCATGGACCAAATGGAAAGCAAGTTCCAGGACATTCGTCAGGGCTCGAGGAACGTAAGAGAGTACGGAGATGATTTTCACAGACTCAGGAGGTTTGCAGGGCACTACTTGAGTGACCAAGAGCTGGTCTGACGGTTCCTCAAAGGGATGAGGATTGAGTTAAGGAACAGTTGCAATGTGCGAGACTACCGCAATGTTCACGAGCTAATCGAGAAGGCTGCTGAGCAAGAAGCAAGGTTGGAGAAAGAACGGAAACAGAACCAGGCCTCCAAGAACCGGGGTGTCAAACGGACCCGAGACGCAGCGCCGTCTGGTGAGATCGCTCCGGCAAGGCCTTAGTGTCGAAGGTGCGGTCGGAAGCACTCGGGGGAGTGCCGGGCTGGCGTGTGCTACAATTGCGGACAACCCGGACATGTCTTCCGAGATTGCCAGAACGAAAGACAAGTGCGACCGGGCAGACTCCGATGTTACCGCTGCAACCAGGAAGGACACATAGCCCGAGACTGCTGAGTGCAGCTAGGAGGGAACACAGGGGGAGCACCACCTCAATAGCAGAGGGAACCAGCTGGAAGACCACGCGCTTACATTGCCGAGGCCCCCGAGGGTCCCGAACTGATTGCGGGTATGCTCTATCTTCAAATGTCCTTTGCACTTAAGTGAGATTAGATTTTTGGTTGCATAGGTTAGCGTTAGTATCATGTAGGATCTGTCGCGGTCGGGGGAGTGGCGGCGTTCACTCTCTTTGACACCGGGGCACCCCATAGTTTTGTAAGCCCCAACCTTACTCGTGAGTGGACTTTTACGGGGAGCTAGATCACTCAAGTCACGGGAGTTGAAACTGTGGAGAAAGAGAAGATGACGACTAAAGGAAAGTACGGGGAAGTGCCAGTGGTCCTCGCAGGCATAAATCTACCCGCGGACCTGATGGAGTTGGATCTCGGTCGTTATGAAGTGATATTGGGAATGGACTGGTTGGCTCGTCACGGAGCTGTAGTGGACTGTGCCAAGGCGTGTGTTCAAATTCCGTTAGATGGAAGGAGTATCGTATACCGAGGAATGAAGACTAGGGCCGGAGTATCGGTTATCTCGATGGTACAAGCCGAAGAAGGAATTAGAAAAGGGAGTGAAGCCTTTCTAGCCACCGTAGAAATGGTGGGGGAGACGGAGGCGCCGGAATTGGAAGGTATTCCCGTAGCAGCGGAATATACAGATGTGTTTGAACCCTTACGCGGACCTCCCCCACACCGGAATAACGCTTTCACGATTGAACTAAAGCCCAGGACCGCCCCGGTGTCCAAGGCGCCCTACCGATTGGCACCAGCAGAATTGTGGAACTCAAGAAACAATTGGAAGACCTAGTAGAGAAAGGATTCATACGACCGAGTAGCTCACCGTGGGGTGCGCGGGTGCTGTTCGTAAAGAAGAAGGACGGGAGTATGCGCCTCTGCATAGACTATCGGGGATTGAACAAGGTGACCGTTAAAAACAAGTACCCCCTTCCCCGCATAGACAAACTTCTGGACCAGTTGGGAGGGGCCACTTGGTTCTCCAAGATCGATCTCGCGTCAGGATACCACCAAATTTCCATCCACGAGGAAGACATTAGAAAGACGGCGTTCCGCACCCATTATGGACACTATGAGTTCGTGGTAATGCCCTTCGGTCTGACTAACGCACCGGCAGCATTTATGAGACTGATGAACCATATCTTCCGTGAATACCTGGACCGATGTGTGACTGTCTTCATCGATGACATTTTGGTTTACTCTAAGAGTAGAGAGGAACATGAACGACACCTGGCTATGGTATTGTGATACACTAAAAATGAATCCTTGCTACTGCCAAGTTAACAGTTGCAATTGTAGTACTTGAGATTCAAATCCAGAGGACCAGTCTACACTCTTGTTCTATAAGTTCCGAAATCAAGCTAAGATGAAGATATAGATTTGGTTATAAAGTGACGATAGTAAACAAGCAAATAAAACACGAGATTGATTCAATTAAACAAGAGCTAGCCTAGGGTATTTCATTGGGTGTTGAGTTGGAACCAAACAATTATTCAAGCGTAATGAAGTGCTTTCTAGAACTCGGATCACTCAGCTGGAACACTCCACTGTCGTGGCAGTGATCGCTTTGCAGATCGATCTCACCACCTAACTGTCGTTGGGATGAGGATCGATTGCAAGCTTTAGAGAACAGGTCCGATCAGTTCACTTACCACCCTAATATCTACTTTCGCTGATTAGGGATACTAAGCTCATTCAATGCAGATCAAGTTATCTCCTAAGCGGTTAACTAGGCGATGAACTAGTGATCTAACATCAAGTGATCAGGTTAATGAAAGCAGTAAGAACAGTATGAATGAAGAACAGTTATGGATCGCCTATCTATGTTTAGCTCATGTCTCAACACCCTAAAAACCCTAGGCGAGCAAGGCTACTACTCGATCATGGTGCAAAGAATCAAAGACATAAATCCTGAATAAAATTGCATAAGAACAGAGTAGAAAACAATAGGGTTCAGATGATCTTCTCTATGAGAGGATGCATTCTTCTCCCTTACAAGTTGCAGATCGCAATTCACAGTGTTCTCTTGTAAAAACTAGCGTAAGAAAATAGTAAAAAGATAGATGGTGTTTTATATGGAGGCGCCAATCAGAAGAAAAGAGATTAGGGCAACAGGGCTTTAATTCCCGAAATAAAGAGTTTCCATATTCGTCGGGAACAATCTCCGGACCACTCCGTCAGCTTGTTCCGCTTGAGAGAGAACAGTCTCGGGACTGTTCTACTTGAGTGTTCTCCGCAGGAATGCTCCAAAAGAACATCTTTTCATCAGGCACCTTCTCTTCTCTCTTCTACTAACTCCAGACCTGTAAAAGGTCAAAAAGGACTAGACTGACACGAATTAGTGACTTTAAACAAATGAAAACATATATACAATGATGTGAAAACACCATATATCATATTGGATAAGTTAAGAAAGCATAGGTTGTATGCGAAACTCAGCAAGTGCAGCTTTTGCAAGCGGAAGATTGGATTCCTGGGACACGTGATCTCCGAAGCTGGTGTGGAAGTCAACCCGGAGAAGATAGAAGAAATCACGAAATGGCCAACACCGTGTAACGCAACTGAAATTCGTAGCTTCCTAGGCCTGGCAGGGTATTACCGTAAATTCGTCGAGGGATTTTCAGCAGTAGCAAGACCCCTTACTCGGTTGACGAGCAAAGAAGAAAAATTCCTATGGACGAAAGCATGCGAAGGAGGATTTAGACAGCTAAAGGAAGCCCTGACAAGGACCCCGGTACTGGTCTTACCCAAACCCAGAATACCCTTCACCGTTTATACTGATGCATCTGGAGTGGGGTTAGGATGTGTACTCATGCAAGAGGGACGGGTCATTGCATATGCTTCCAGGCAACTACGGAAACACGAGGCTAACTACCCGACGCATGACCTGGAACTGGCAGCTATAGTCTTTGCCCCAAAATCTGGCGATCATATCTTTACGGAGAGAAGGTACAAATCTACACGGATCATAAGAGCCTGAAGTACGTCTTCACCCTGGGGGACCATAATCTATGCCAGCGCCAATGGATGGAACTACTAGCGGATTACGACCTGAACATTAAATACCACCCGGGAAAAGCCAACCTGGTAGCAGACACCTTAAGCCGAAGGAAAGTCGATGTATCCGCAGCCAAGGAAAGACAAGAGCTAGCTGTGACCCTAGCACATCTGCGCCTACGTGCAACGACAGTAGATGAGGATGGTGCCGGATTAGAGGCTGTGGAGCAAGCTGACTTGCTTAGACGTATTCGTAGCGCCCAAGAGACAGACCCCGCTCTTCGGGAAATGGTTGTAAAGAGGTAGTCGGATATCGCACTGCCAGCAATGGGACCATCCTGTTTAGAGGTCGAGTATGTGTGCCCAACGGAAGGGAGCTGAAGGAGGAAGTACTAGCACATGCCCACCAGTCGCGACTTTCGATCCACCCGGGAATGAAAAAGATGTACCACGACAGCAATACTACCATTGGGAAGGAATGAAAAGAGACGTGGGTGAGTGAGTCTCCCGGTGTCGGACTTGTCAGTTAGTTAAAGCTGAATGTGGGGTTCCCGGGGCCTATTACAAGAATTACCCCCACCGCAATGGAAGTGGGATATAGTGACGATGGACTTTGTTACGGGGTTACCAAGAATGACAGGGAACAAGGATGCAGTCGACCGCCTGACCAAATCGGCCCACTTCCTACCTATCAGGACCACTGATAAGACCGAGGATTTGGCACGGGAATAGTTAAACACGATAGTAAGGTTTCTTGGGGTACTAATAAGTATAGTATCAGACAGAGACCCGAAGTTTACCTCAAACTTTTGGCAAGCCTTTCAGAAGGCACTGGGGACTAAAGTCCACCTGAGCACCGCATATCACCCCCAGACAGACGGACAGTCCGAGAGGACCATTCGGACATTAGAAGACATCCTCCGATCGAGTGTCCTGAATGGGGAGGTAAATGGGGCGAACATCTACCTTTGGCGGAGTTCTCCTATAATAACAGTTATCATTCGAGCATCGGAATGTCTCCCCACGAAGCCCTATACGGTCGGCCATGCCGCACTCCCTTATGTTGGACCGAAATGGGGGAGACACGCGACATGACACCAGAGTTAGTCCAAGAGGCGAAAGAACAAGTAGAACTTCTCAAGGAAAAGTTGAAAGAAGCACATGACCGCCAGAAAAGTTATGCCGACAAGCATAGGAAGAATTTAGAGTTCTCAGTGGGAGATGAGGTGTATTTAAAATGAGGACCTTCCGAGGGAGTGACCCAAACCGGAAGCTGAAGAAGCTGAGGCCTAGGTATATGGGTCCGTATGTAATAACAGAAAGGATTGGCGCGGTCGTGTACCGACTCGCCTTACCGTTAGCATTGTCAGACTTTCATGACGTGTTTAACATGTCAGTACTCCGGAGAGTAGTACGAGAACCAGAGCTCATTCTACCACATTCACCCGCGGACGCACAGCGTAATCTGACACTGGTTATTGAGCCGGTAAGGATCATGGATAAAAAGGAAGTTAGTAGTTGCGGGAAAAAGACAAGGATGGTGCTAGTTCGTTGGGAAAGGGACGGAATCTATGAAGATGTGTGGGAACCTGAATCGAAGTTGCGGAATAGTCACCCCGGGATGTTTGAGGATCTTGAGAGAAACTGGGACGAGACCCAGAATTCGGGGACGAATTCATTTCTAGTGGGGGAGAGTTGTAACATCCCGGGTCCTGCCCAAAATGAAACCCAAGAGCTGCAGACCCAAGTGAGTGAAACCCTACCCCAAGGCTCTCCCATTTCTTATAAAAGGGGCAACACTCCTAGGGTTTCATCACAAGAGAGACAGCAAGCGAAGCCCTGCCCGACCAGAACCTCGCCGCCGCCGATCGCCGCCCGCCAACCGTCCCGCGCGCAGCCCGAGCCGTCGATCCCGAGTTCCCAGCCGTTGCCTCCTTGATTCCTTTTCTTGTAACCTTCTCAGATCCGCACCTTAAGATAATCTAGATCTCTAACCTTCTAAGTCATTTGGTATGACAAGATCTGAACTTAAACCCCATCTCCCCTCTTGTGAATCTTTATGGATCAGACCCGGAGAGGTGACCATCTCTTTTCCATTTCCTAGATCCAGATCTACCACTCCAAGAAACTAAGGTGAGGACTTGGATGTGAACTTATCTCTTGTTGAGTAACTGTAGACATAGTCCTTTGTGATCAGATCTAGATCTTATGTGTGTGGATGATGTGCCTTGTGATATATCTATGTTCTACTGTGATGTGTGATGTGTGTGATTGACGAAGCCCTACTTCTACTAGGGCGACGATTAACTGAACTGAAAGTGTCTAGGGTGATGATAAGTTTGAGGCTAAGTGTAAAGTGCTAAGTGAAATGAGTATGTGAAAATGATGAGTAAGATGAGAAGTGAAGTATAAGTATGAGCATGAGAAAGTGTAGTTGTCAATGAAACTTGTTTGTAGTCCTGCTTGGGCCATCGAGAACGGGTGGGCGTCTAGAGTCTAGGGTGTGATGTGATGTGAAACGTACCGCGCGAGGGCGAGATATAAATAAGCAAGTAAGTGTAGAGGCGCCTTAGGATCGAGTCAAGCCGAGAAGTGGCTGTGCAAGGCTATGAATGGCCGGGGGCAGACAGAGCCGGTGGGCCAACGTGCTGCAATCCGGGTAGCCTCTAGGAAGCTGGGTGGGAACGAATGCTCGAAAGAGGTGCCGCCCAGGATAGGCCGAAACGCGTAGGGACATCCGTAAACGGCCATAGGTCCTACATAGTGGGTTCCTGGAGCCTGTCCTCACTGAGTATTCTGTACTCACCCCTCCTTCTTTTCAGGTATGGCTAGGAGAGAGCAGGAGTAGGAGTCCGTATGGTGCCAGTTGTTTTTTTAAGTTTCATTTGCTTTCAAACCATTTTCATTCGAGCTTTACTTATGTTATTGAATAATCTATCTTTGAGTTGAGTTTGGGTTTTATGTAAGACTATCTTGAGTTTCAATAAAGGGTTTTTGAACGATTTATGGAAAGTCTGAGGTTTTTATTAGGACCCCCGGGATAGGGATGTTACAGATATCATTGGTGGACCCATCAGAAGTCCTCGTTGACATGGAGTCGACTCTGGATGGAGTTTTGACGAGGCAAACTGTGACACCCGTCACCTCTTAGCTAGTTGGCCATGTGTCAACCGAGACATCTCATCAAATAACAATGTGACACCAGTTTCAACCACACTATGGACGACGGGCCACCAATTAAGATCACGCAAATACAAAAAGGCCATATATCTAACTATACTCTCAGCCAAAGCCCAAATAAAATGTGAAGGAAAAGTCTTGTAGCACCATGTCCGTCCAAATATCATATATTGCTTGTCTCACCTGAAAAGTGGAAGAATGAGGGGTGGCAACAGGGAGTCGCTGGACCAAGTCATAACACCCAAACCACAAACAATGGTTCTACGCGAGGTGCGCACTCGCTGCCCCACTAACAGGCCAAAAACAAATATAACACCCGCCCGAGATATTTTGCTCGATATCACCGCCCGTAGACGATTATCGACCCACCTAGGTTACGGCTTAATCGATCGACTAAGCTGGCCGTAACCTCCACACAATCCGGCGTACAGAAGTCCGTCTCTATATCCGTCTACAAACATTCTAACTAGAATTACATTAAGTGAAGCAATCAATGTTGAACCATCTAACAACCTAGTTCCAGTTTAATCAAACAACCTAAATAACTAAACAAGCAA
>NC_079514.1:21781321-21826061 GCF_000801105.2 Raphanus sativus | reverse complement strand
GAATAAAAAGCCAGTGGGTTCATTTCTTCTACTGTGAATGTCTTATATATAGTAAATAGTGGACGTTTCTCAATGATTTAGCTTGCATGATAAGCTAAAATATCATAATATTTTAATTATGCGCAAGTAATCAATATTATAAGGTATCTGTTGATAATAATTGGTTTCCTAATTAGATATAAAACGTATTTTGCCATTAAGACATTTAATGATTAGTCGACATTTATTAAAATTGTTCTGCAAGCTATGATTAATGATCGACATTTATTAAGATTGTAGCGCAAGTAATCAATATAAATAAGGTATGTTGATAATAATTGGTTTCCTAATTAGATATAAAACGTATTTGCCATTAAGACATTTAATGATTAGTCGACATTTATTAAAATTGTTCTGCAAGCTATGATTAATGATCGACATTTATTAAGATTGTAGCGCAAGAAATGATTACTGCGATTAAGCATTAATGTGACTTTCCAATTAGAAGATCGAGTAGAAAAATAAATCAAAAAGAATAATTAGAAAAATTTGACCAATAGAAACGCGAGAATTTTCGTGAGAAGAGCTGTGTGAGCGCCACGTGTCCAATGTACTTCTCTTTTAATATATAGGAGGATTAGTACGAAACTGAAGAAAAGACATCGACTTTCATAATAAACTTTCTCTAAAGAACATATCACTTGATCAATTTTCTTCTTTAATCAGCTTATGTGCGTGCTTCAAAGCTAGCCCACAACGTCTGAGTCGATGGCTGCATGGAATAATAGCCGCCAACACGTTCACCAAGGTGGGTTATGGACCGAGAATTTTTACTAATCAGAGTAGGCGTAGATGAATTATAAGATTGTAGTGTATATCTTATTCGTTTAACCAGATTTTATTTTTAATCGGATCATAACCATAATTTAAAACATCTTTCTACAAATACATGATGATATAAGTTAAAATTTTATTTGGCTGATTGAATAAGGTGAACATGGAAAACTGAACCAAAGCTTGCTTTTGAAAAAAAAGAAGAGAAAAACCCAAGCTTGATAGAGAGCAAGAGGGTCTATGAATTTGCCTAACTTGAGAAGCTAAGCCTTGCGTGCCTTCTTGAGTGCATAACTGTATGGTCTTTGAAAATCACTGGCACTTTGACTGTTAATTCCCCAGATTGTTCAACTTATCCTCCTGTAAAAATCAATCCAGTAATCATTAGTTCTTGCCACTTATTGATTATCTGAGAAAGAAAAAAAGTTTACATTTTGTCAGGATTCAGTTCAGCACGAATCAGGAAAAGAAACACCTTGATTTTGGTACACATTTTTCTGAGCAAGGTCTTGATCAATAACACCCAGCTATTCATAATTACAGAACAAAACAAAGAAATTGACCTTCGGTTGTGTCTAAACTGTTGTCTAAGCTCCTTGAATTTGATATTTTCATGTTTTCAAAGGAGAAACATGGACAGAGATATATTTTTCGACAGTCTCTCTGATACCATTAATAATAATCTCCTTATGCTCCCTCCCTTCTTTTCTTCTTTGTCATTTTCAAAACAACTGCAATAACAACAACAACAACAACAAAAACAATACCTTTAGGAACCATTCATCAAGTGATTCGACAATATAAGCAAAGGTCTAGGATTTATTCAAAAGAATTCCTTTAAAAGATCTTAGAGACCCTAAACCACTGATGCCATCTACATAAGAGCACACAGCTTCCCAGCTGAGTAACAAAGATATTATAGTTTTAAGAAACAGAACCATGAAAGAGGGGAGGAAGAAAGATTCAGACCTGGTCTGTCTCGCTTTCAGTTAGGTATTTCTTATATGAAATCGGAAAGTATAAACTCTACATGAAACTGGAAACTGAAAGTTTAAGAACAGACTTACCTTTGCATCCAGTAAGAGCATATCAACCCCATAAGTTCCCAACCGCGCTTAACTTCAAATAAGAAAGAAGAACTTTGGAATTAGCTATTTGTCGGTAAATAAATTTACTTCGTTGTAACAAAGAAAAAAAAATCAGGACCTGATAGGGTGGGTTAATCTCTCTTTCAGCATGTAAATCATTGAGTACTCAGAGAGCTGCCAATTCAACGTCTGGAGGATCATAGCAGAGAGGAGTATGTGGGTTACTTTGTTCTGCCTCTTCATCTCCTTGATGTCTTTTGCTATTTCCTCTATAGTCTCTTCCAGTTGTCTCTCACCCTTGGCTTTTCCTTTAGATGGTAGAGATGATTCTTCTTCTTCCCTGGTAGTGTCAACCACTTTTTGGAATGGATTTGGTGATTCCAACTGAGTTTATATACACAAAAATTTAGCATCAGCCCTGACATGTGCCAATACAGAGAATGTTCTTCTGGCCATCAAACAGTTAATTGAGAAAAACACAAACCTTACCTTATGAGAATGGTGGTTTGAAAAGATAAGCTCACTATTACATCCCAAACAACCAAGTTGTTAAAATAAAAACATAAGTTGTCGTTAACAAAAAAAAAATCCTGTTAAGCTACTTTTTTTGTTAATGATCCAACCACAGCGTTTTGGAGGACAAAACTGTGGTGAGAGCACACATCACAGAACAATTATTACACAGACTTGTTTTTTTGTCACAAAAGTCTAAGATTCAAACATCATCATATTCCATCTGGTGCTCACTAAAGTTGATCGCTTGGCAACATCAAATATATCAATTTTAACCAAAAGAAGAGGGATGGAAAAAGAAAGGTACTTGAGAGATGATCCTAGAGAGCAAAAGCTGGTCGTAGACGTCTTCACCAGCATTGAAGATAAGCAACTCGTATTGAAGGGTTGAAGGATTGATCATTAGTTGATAGATTTTAAGAGGGGTATAAGGCGATGAATCTGTAGTGGGAGTAATTCGGATTATTAGAAGGTAAATCAAACGACACGATCGAAACACAGTGAAGAGATTCTTCATGTCACGCCTGGCGGAGAAGATAGAGATATGGATGTGTTCATTGAGCTAAACCTTAGGCCCACGCACAAAACGTAGCCAAAATCTATTTTAGACTTAATGAAACGCTGCGATTTAGTGACTGGACACGTAGCGGACGCTCAGGCTCTGACTTTCTGACCTGGATGTTGAGGTGGCATCACCAGGAGGGAGGTAACTCAACTTTATATAAATAGATTCTGAAGAGTGAAAATGCGGTTAAATAGTTAATTAAATACTTATAGTGAGATATAATATTTTTGGGCTTAACTGTGATCTTAATTACATAGTTGAAATGCTCATAAGAGGCTCTGTTAAGTGATATAGACGAGGGAAGGAAGATAAAGGAGTAATAAGTTCCTGGATAGGAGGCTAAAATTTTAATATATCAGCACAGTCCAGATGAAAAATATAATGTTTATGTTGGGCCATTAAATACCGGAACTCAAATATTCAGACATTATATTTAATAAAATAATATACATCTTTTAAAAGTTATTAAAATGTTTGTATATCTTTAGTGAATTAAAATTAAGGCATTTGGTCAGTTATTTTTTTACCTGAGATTATTCTTAAACAATAAATTCACGTCACTAATTACTATATCTACGTAATTAATAACTGTAATTATTATGACCGAAAGAGAAGGAAGACAATGAATCATCTTTCTAACTAAATTTCATGTGTTAAAAAACACAAGTTTCCTCATTCGTCGCTTAAACTCTAATCACTTGAGTTGATATTGTTGTTTATCGTTCAAAATCATTTTCTCCGCAAGCGTTTCTACAAAATCTTCTTCGCTGCAATCGCCCGAAATCATCTTCTCTCGTGAATATTTCGAGTTTGTGGCTGATTTACTTTTTACGGCTGGTTTATATATGCAGTTGTGGCTGAGTTACTTCCCGCCAATCTCCGAAAACCTAAGTATAAGAAGTATGCATTCCGAGAAGAAAAAGCAAATACTTTCCAAAGAACATCCAAGTTGGCAATTGTGGGGTGCATTCCTTTAAGTTTGTTTGTGATTTGACACCCATATTTGGATAATCTAAATTTGTTTTTCCAGATCTGAGTGAAAGAAGAAGATTGAACAAGAAGAGAATGTAGGAGACGGAAAGAAGTGACGGGTTCAGCAAAGACGACATCGATGACTTCAATGAAACTTGGAGACATGGAGGAGTTATCACCGGAATGATACAGAAAACATGTATTTTCGGTTTTCTATGTAAGAAACATAACTCACCAATGTATTTTGTATTTGACTTATGCTATGTTTACACAACTCACTTGTGTCATTTATATATCTCAGCCATGTCATTTATATGTGCATTCCGAAAAGTAAATGTGGCCCGCTTACCGGGGATGAACTCGAAATAATTCAAGATCTTTGGGGAGTTCCTTATGCTGCCGTTGTCGAGCTTCCCCATGGGGCACTACAAAAAATATGAGTATTGGTAGCAGTTCGCGGTAGCACGAATTCATGAACTGCTACTAATAATGTCAAAATCAGACCATAACTCTATCGTAACATTAATTTCGTGCTAGCAAAGATTTTCATTAAGCGGGAGCCCCGAAAGTGTATTATGCAGCGGAATATTTATTTTGGAGCCAAAAAACTTAGCGAAATTTATGTTTTGGAGCGGCTTTTTTTTTTGGTAAAGTTATTTAAAAAAAAAATAGATGTTTTCATTCATCACGCACAAAAAAAAAATTTAGCATCTATCTCTCGTCGTCCTCTGTCCTTCGTTCTTCTTTTTTTTTTCTTTGACCAATGTCCTTCATTCTTCTTCTCCATCGTTTTCTTTCATCTATCTCTTATCACTTTCAATCTTTCTCTGTTTCTAGGGTTTAATTTTTCTCTGGGAAACAAAGTATAAGTTGTCTCAATCAAGGAAAATTGCCCTGCCCTAAATCTGTTTTCCTCTCTGACAGACAAATTGAGGAGGCAATCTCGACGTCTTGCCTCGACGCCGACTCTTCTGTTCACCCCTTCGTCGTGGTATCATCCAACGTTAGGGAAAGCTTCTTCTTGCACCAGTGTTGTCAAAGTTTCGGTCAACGGTGTCGTGCCTCTGTTCCTTCTCAGAGACTCTGGTGGTGTATGTGTAACCGAGCTCGCCGGAGACTTCATGGAGTTGAAACCAAATCTTATCTTAGAGAGATAATCAAAGAGAGAGATGAGGTTCGCACCTACTCCTACAAAGTGTTCGATGAAATGCCCAAATAGTTACATACTCTGTTTCTAACCGTGCCTTTCCTTTCTCTGCTTCTGCTGCAGATAATAGCTCAGATTTTGCATCAGATTGCTCAGATGAACGTGTTGCTTATAGATAAGAACATTCGTATTGATATCAAATTAAGTGTTGGCGTTTGTTTTGCTGCAGAGAGATGGTGCATCAGTTTCAAGATCATTGTACATGCCTGGGAAAAACAAAGTCATTGTACGAGCTGTCTCTTTTGACAACAAACAACATGTTTCCAATGAAGTAAGTGGTGGTGGTATGTACTGACTTTCCTTTATATTTTGCTGGATTCATGTGAATGATGAGTGTTGAATGTTTATATGAGGAATATATTGAATAATGAGAAGCTTTATCAATTGAAAGAAATGAATTTTCAGTCCAAGTTTTCACTCATGTGTACGTTCTGTCTTGTGTGTTCGTTATCAGATGAAATCACTTTGGTGTCATCAGCAAAGGACTGGTTGTCTGAAAACTATGGGCAAGGTGATGGGGCTAACTATGCAGAGGAAGAAGCCGCCAAAGAGGATGAGGTATTGCAGGAGACATTTGTGGCTTGGAGAGAGTTATATGAGGCAGAGCTTGCAATTGAGCTAACCAAGTGAGTAACTCTTCCTGTATATTTTCCCTTATTTGTTTCACAGAGTAACTAACATCTAATCTGTGGCCTTTAAACTTCCAAGGCTGATGCCGGAATCTGCTCTTACAGCACCCAAGGAGAAGAAGCTTACAGGAAGACAGTGGTTTGAGAGTGGCAAAGCGGTATATCTCAGAATCTTTGTTGCAACTATTTTGTAAACAGATGGCGTTGTTGTTAATGATCTGTCTTGCGCCATTTTCAGAGCAGAACAATGGTCGCTGCTAATCAAGAATCTGAGGAGGAAGATGATGAAGACACTGACTTTACATTGAGCAGCATTCAATCTCCATTACTCATAGATTCACGTTTTTAACATTCTTAAAATAGCAGCACCGGGATGTAAACATGTTTTTTTGCCTAAATAAACTTTATGTTCAAAAAAAAGAAAAAGTAAATGAATGTTAAAACTTATCTTTGAGAAAAGTTAGATTTAAAAATTTAACAAAACCCTAAATATATTTTAAACTTATTTTTGACATTTTTTAAAAAGATGTCAAAAAAATATTTTAAAACCCTAAACATAAACCTAAGAACTTCAATCTCTTCTCAACACTAAAAATAAATTAGAAAAGAAAAAAAAAAAAATTTTGAAACCCTAAACATGCTCTAAATTCCAACATCTAAACTTAAAATAATTTTCAAAATAAACATTTGTAAAAATTTATAACTAAAAAAAAGTATATAACTAAAAGAAATTATAAATATTCAATAAAAAAACTAAACAAAACCTAAACCCTAAAGTAGAAACTTAACCCCAAACCCTATTCCTCAAATTCCAAATATACTTCAAACTTAAAAACTTTAGATCTAAACATATTTTAAAATCCTAAACATAAATTTTCAATTTTCAATATTTTCATAATATAATTTTAATCTTAAACTCAAAATTTAATCAAATTAAACTGTAAAACTTAAACTCCAATAGTCAACAATAGTGGTATTAATTAACAGTTTTATAAAATTAAACTGTAAAATATTGATTATCAAATCTTAATTTTATATCAAATATAATTTTTTAAAAATTAAACTCAAACTCAGAATTCAATCTTTTTAAAAAATCTATATCTCACATTTAAATTCTAACCTCAGACACTAATCTACACCCTATATCTAATACCCTAAACCCCAAACTTATAGCCTACACACAAAATCATAAATCTATTTTTTACAAAACTATAATAGAAAGTTTAAATTTAAACTTCAAGTATATTATAAAAATAAAATTATACACTTATTCATAAATCTTATATCATTATTTTTATAAAATTTAAATGAATAACTTAATTGTTATATAAAAAATTTAGTCAAAATATGACTACAATTACTGAAATTATAACTATAAAATTTTCAAACAAAAATCTTCATATAACAATAAAATCAAAATGTAACCATTAAAAACTTGTAATTATTCAACATGTATAAGCTTTTATTCAGAATTTTGAAATTTAAATTGCAATTTTCTACTACTTTCTACAGATTATGCACATGAAACTAAACAACTAAATAATAGAAACAGAAAAGAAACGTAGAGTACCGTTTACTAGATCACAGCCGTCGATCTCACCTCCTTTTACATTATTCTTCTTATTTTAATAGGAATCCTAGTGACTCTTTTCTATTGGCTAATACAAGAAAGTGAGGATAACTTCCTTGTTCCAATATCAACCGTTGATGAATTTAATCTAAGGGACATAAACGTTTGATTTTTCTTTAATTGGTTTTCACTTTTCACGATCTCTGCTCCTCTCATCTTTTCTTCTTCTTCTCTATCGATCTCTGCTCCTCTCAAATTCTTCCGTCGCAAACCTAAAAAAAAATCAAAGATCCATCTTTTCTTCTTCTCTGGTTAATTCTCCATCTTTTACGAAGTACTCCACTTCTCATCTCGCTGGTTCGTGTCTCGAGCCCAAGAGAATCTCCAATCAAAACAGAATCTGAGATCGACTAAGCCATCGAGTAAGTTCCTCACCGGGGCTCCAACTAGGGTTTAGATTTGTAATCTCTAGTCCGTCGTTTTAATCGATTTGGTCCTTTTGATTCGTTTTTTAAGATTCATATTATATCTGTCTCTTTTGATTTTGATTTTAGCTCTGCTTTTGGCAAAGGATAAAATTTGAATCTTTTTCTGTTTATGTTTTGAAAACTGGGTTTCAGGATAAGCAGAAGATGAAGATGATCAAGAACAGCAGGAGACGGAGAGAAGAAGCGGAAGCAGAAGAATAAGCAACGACGGAGGAGTTTCATCGATGAAGGTTGTGGCGGCGGAGGAGGCAGAGTGGGGGAGACGGTGCGGAGGAGAGCGAAGGAGTTAGGATATTTTTTTTGTTTTTTAGATTTAGTTTTTAAACCTGGTTTGTGTGTATTAATTAGTAAACTGAAAACATTTGTAATCTGGTTTAATTTATAAACCGAATCAGTTGTAAACCAAAATTTTAATATAAACCGAAATAATTTGTAAACCGGTTTTATCTATACATCGAAATCAGTAATAAACCAATTTTAATATTAAACCAGATTAGATTATCATAACTAATTAAACAAATTTAATTATTTTATTTAAATTGTAGCATTATATATATGTCATTATAAAATATTTTACAGCACTTAAGAAAAGCCACATAAACAAATTTTATAGCTAAAATAGCGTGTTATTAATAAGTATAATATAACATTGGAGTAATGCTATAATATCTCTATGTTTTTACAGCACGCAAAAAACGCTATGATAAGAGGGAGGTCTACTATAGCTGCGGCTGTCACGGCGTTCTTCGAAACGCTATGAAATCGATATGATAGCATTTTTCGGGTGCTATTAATACCCATATTTCTTGTAGTGGGGATACCCTGGAGAATGTAAAACCGGGGTACTGCGGAGCCTTCATGGCTCATTTCCACGACGCCCATATGTCGTTTCCTCTTCCTTCCTTCCTCCTGGAGCTTTTGGCGGAGCTCGAAATGACGTTTACTCAGATTACTCCGAATTTATGGCGCTATGTCCTGGCTACATACGTCCGAGCCAGAGAGGAAGGTCTAGAATTCGGCCTGGCGGAGCTGAAACAACTTTATACCCTAAAGCGGAGTAGTGGCTTCCCGGGAACAATTCTCCTAGCTCCGCGCGAAGGTCGTTCTGTTATCAGTGGTGTACCTAACAAAGACGTTTTTTGGACGGACAAATTTTTTGTCTTCAAGGTCAATCCAGCGACGGTCGACGACTTCGACTTTTCTTGGATCCCAATGAAATGGAACTAGGGAGTTCGTAAGTGATTGTTTTATTTTCTCTTGCTACATTTACTCGTCGTATTGTGACTTTTTGTTTCTTCTCAGAGTTATTTGGCTGTGCCAATATGACCCCGGAGTTGCGAGAGTTAATCGCGGCGCTTCGCCGGGGTGAGTGTGATTGGTCCAGTTTCACTCCGGAGCGGATTCAAGCCTCTTATGCTATGCTTCTGGGCCTTAATCGCGCTGCTCCTATCCCGCTCGCGGAGCCAGTTCGTCCCCAAAAAGATCGCAAGGGGAAAGGTAAATCATTCATTGGTCAATTCGACAGCCTCGTTAGCTTGACGTGTTGCTGTGGCTTGGTTTTTTCAGGGGTAAAGAGGGCAGAGCCTTTTTAGGAGCCTTCTGATGCTCTCTCAGACACCAAACCTTCGAAGCGAGCTCGTAGAACACCGGATAAACGGGTACTCCGGTCGAGTTCTCAGGCCCAGTCTTCGATTATCGTGGCTACGCCGGTGTCAGTGGTTGCTCCGGTCCATGGGGACCAACCAGAGTCTCAAGCCCCAGACGAGCCGGGTGCTGGCGGAGAAACAGCTTCTGGAGCTCGCCGACTTTGTCGCCGAGCTATGGAGGAGGCCCTTTCGAGGGAACTCAGTACATCGAGCTCGGGACCTCCTTATGCGAAGCGACACCCGGGTGAAGGTACCTCTCGGTTCAATATGATTGACCTTCCTCCGGATGGTTAAGGCAACTCCTGGATGGCGTTCTCGTATGACAGTGATGCTCAGATTCTCGAGAACCCTGAACAGCTCGCGTCGATCTGGCGTAAGATAAGAACTTCCAAATGCGAGCTGCCTTCTTTGGATCAGATGCGAGGTCGTGAGGCCTACGTTCGGATGGCCGTTGCGAATGCTAGGATAAGGCGTGTGAAATAATTATTAAGATTCCGAGATCATCATTTTAAGCTCCTTCTTTTTCAGGCTATGGAGGCCAGCAATGAGTACGCTGGTTTGATGGAGGAACGGTTGGCAAACTTCCCGAGTCGAGAAGAGCTCGAAGCCAGCTTACTCTGATTCAGCAGCTGAGATCCACGCCTCGCAGGCGAGCGAGCAGCAACGAGTGAAGGAAGTCGAAGACTTGAAGGTGTTGTTGACGGCTAGCGAGGCAGAGAAGGTCGCACTCACGGGGGATCTTGATTCATTAAAGGAGAAGTTCAGATGTGAGGCCGAGGGTCGAGAGAAAGCAGCTCGAAAGGAGCGACAAGCTGCTTGTCGGTTGATTGTCAAGGGTTACGATGCTGCCTTGGATAACACAAGAGAAACTCTTCGAAGGAGGAAGGAGGAGAGCGCTGCGGAGATCCGGCTACAGGAGATTCGTGCCAAGATCGAAGCCTTAACTGAGTACGGGGAAGGCGGCCTCGAACTCGAGGCGGAGTTGGCACGCCTTAAAGGAATGGAGACGTCGGTGGAGATTGACTATGGCCTGGCTGTGGTGTCGGATAACTCCCTTAGGGGTCTCGATCTTCCCCAGGTCTCCGGGGATTCGGTCAATCAAGGACGTTTCGGAGATTGAACGACGTTAATCCGATCGCCGTCTTTTGTGTTTTCTATTATTTAAGACTTTGTTGTTTGTTTGCTTTTGCTTTTGTTGTTTGTTATTTTTCTATGTTTATGTTTGTTGTTGTTGAAGAACATTTTTTTATGTTTTCAACGGATTAATGGATGATACCTTTAATCATGGGTTTGTATTTTTTTTTTTGAGCATGTGTTTTGTATCTTTCTAGATATTTAGTGAAGTAGAAACTACTCAGGAATCTGCTTTGTTGGCGTTCTCGTGATGGAACAATGTTATGTTAGGAGATTGTTTGGTTGTTTGGGCTGCGCTCGATGTCGAGCTGCCTACGTACCCTTTTTCGCGGGATCAAGCCGATTCGTAGTTCTGAAAATCGTTTTTGTTTATGTCGTTGGTGGCCTCCAGTTCGATGTTTGATCGGCGATGAGACGTCGAAGTTAACTGTAGTATTTTTTGAGGTTGTAAGGGTTCCACGGTCTTAATTCGGGGCGTCCCGTTTTGCATTTTTCCAGCTCGTAAACGCCGTCGCGTACTTCTTTCGTTATTTTGTTAGGACCTTCCCATCTCGTTCCTAATTTTCCTGCGCATTTCTCTTTTGTCCCATCAAACACTTTTCGTAGCACTAGGTCGCCGATCGAGAAGCTGCGGCCTCTTACGTTTTAATCGTAGTAGCGAGCTGCGGCCTGCTGGTAATTTTGAACGCGTACTGCGGCTCATTCTCGTCGTTCCTCGATCATGTCTAGATGTTCGAGTAGCAGTGTTTCATTCAGTTCGATGTTATCGGGGCATATCCCTCTTGCTGAGACGGGACCTCGATCACAGCTGGTATTACTGCCTCGATTCCATACGATAGGGAAAACGGTGTTTCTTGGGTTGATGTATGGGGTGTTGTTCGGCATGCCCAGAGCACGCCATTCAGTTCCTCGCTCCATTTAGACTTTTTGAGATGGAGTCTCATTTTAAGGTTGTTTTACTATCATTTTGTTCGCTGCTTCGGCGTGTCCGTTAAATTTTGGGTATCGAGGGCTTGCGAACTTTATCTTGATCTTCCATTTCTCGCAGAAATCTTTGATAACCTTCGAGATGAATTGGGGTCCGTTATCTGTGATTATTTCGTACGGAAGACCCTGTCGACATACAATGTTTTTCCAAATGAAGCTCGTCACCGTAGTTCCAGTGATATTTTGGTAGGCTTCAGCTTCGGTCCATTTGGTAAAGAAGTCGGTCATCACTAACAAGAATCGTAGTTGTGCTGGTCCCGACGAGATGAAGGGTCCCACTATATACATGGACCATTTCATGAATGGATACGGCGATGATATAGTTGATAGCTTTTGCGTTGGCTGGTGCATCATGGGTGCGTGTCGTTGGCACCTGTCGGACCTTGCTGCGAACTGTTCGCTGTCGCTGATTATAGTTGGCCAGAAATAACCGTGCTTTTTGATCTTAATTGCCAAGGATCGTCCACCGGAGTGGTTCCGCATGATCCGTTATGTGTTTTCTTGAGGATGATTGAAGCCTCTTTTGGCGATGCGCATAACAAATATGGCTCACCGAAGGTTCTTTTAAATAGTTTCCCTTTCATGATGCAATAGCGCGAGCTCCGAGCTTTTAACTATCGGGCCTCCCATCTTTCCGGCGGGAGCTCTCCTGCTTCGATATAATTGTGTATTGGGATTCTCCAATCTGGTCTACTTTCGAGCTCGTTCTGGAAAGCTTTGTGTGACTCGTTGTTTATTTCGTGAACAGGTATCTCTTCGGGATCCATGCGAGTAGGTGCCATCCTTGTGACGCCTGATCGGGTTCTTCGGGAGGATTCGCCAGGGTTTCTTCGGCTTCGTGGAATTCCGAATTCCTCCTCTTCGGGGTCTTGATTATTTCCCTTAGACCTACTATGAGTGACAACTGCTCCAATCAGTGGGAGGTTGTCTTCGCCGTTAGCAATCCCTCTGCGAGGAAGGTCTATACTTGGTTGGTCTATGCCTTCTACCGGTATTACCCTTCTTATGGTCGGATTCGACGTCGATGCTAATGCGGCGAGGGCGTCTGCTGATGTGTTTTCTCCCCTCGGGATCTTCGCGAGCTCGAATTCGTCAAACTGCTGGGCGATCCCTCGTAGTACCGCCAGGTAGGCCTCCATCCGTTCGTTTTTAGCTTCGTACTCGCCGTGGAATTGGCTTGTGACGAGCTACGAGTCGCTGAAAGCGCTTATCTTCCGAGCACCTATGCTTTGGGCGAGTCGTAACCCAGCGATCAGGAATTCATACTCGGCCTCGTTGTTTGATGCATTGAAGCCTAGATGGAAATATTGCTCGATCATCTCTCCCATTGAGGATTCGAGTTGTATTCCAATACCTGATCCTTGCTTTGAGGAGGCTCCGTAAACGTGGAGTTTCCATTTTCGGGTTTTGTCGGTAGCACCAGTTTCCCTGGGAACGATCTCGATAATGAAATATGCTAGAACTTGTTCTTTCGAGCTCGTTCGGGGTTTATATTCGATATCGTATTCTCCGAGCTCGATTTCCATTTCGCTAGTCTTCCGAATTGGCTCGGACTATGAAGAACCGTTCGTAACGGCTGCGACATCATCACCATGATCGAATGGGACTGGAAATACGGTCTTAATTTCCGTGCGGTGCTTACCACCGCCAGGGCTAGTTTTTCCATTACGGGGTACCTTGTTTCGGCATCAGACAAAGATCTAATGACGTAGTACACCGGCTTTTGTTCACCATTTTCTTCGCGAACTAGTACCCCACTTACTGCGTGTTCCGAGGTCGCAACATACATGTATAAGAGCTTGTCGTGCACAAGTTTAGATAGGTTGGGGGGCTCGCTTATATAGGCTTTAAGCTTGCTGAGGGCGGCATCGCAATCGGCGTTCCATTCGAAATTCTTATTTCCTTTGAGGAGCTTGTAGAGCGGAAGACACCGATCTGTTGATCTCGAGATGAAACGATTCAGTGCATCGATCTTTTCTGTGAGTCTTTGTACATCTTTGATCGACTTCGGGGGTAAAGTTTCGATAAGCGCTGAGATCTGTTTAGGGTTGGCTTTGATCCATCTTTTGGTTACGAGGTATTCGAGGAACTCTCCAGATGCCACTCCAAACGTGCATTTGGTCGGGATTAGTTTCATCCCGAACTTATTGAGAATGTTGAAGCATTCTTGGAGTTGGAGAACGTGGTCGTTAGCCACTGAAGATTTCACCAGCATGTCATCTATGTAGACCTCAATCGTTTTACCCAATTGGTTGAAGAACATCTTGTTTACCAGCCTTTGGTAGGTGGCTCCGGCGTTTTTCAATCCGAAGGGCATTACCTTATATCAATAGGTTCCTCGCTCGGTAATGAAGCTCGTTTTCTCCTGATCCTCCGGGTTCATGAGGATCTGGTTGTATCCGGAGAAGGCGTCCATGAAGGAGAGTAGCTCGTGACCAGCCGTGGCTTCGACCAGTCGATCTATATGGGGTAACGGGAAACTGTCTTTGGGGCAGGCTTTGTTTAGATCTGTGAAATCGATGCAGACTCTCTATTTCCCGTTCTTTTTCTTGACGACGACCGGGTTGGCGAGCCAGTCCCGGTATTGAACTTCGCGGATCAATCCAATTTTCAACAATTTATCGACTTCGTCTTTTACTGCCTTGGCTCTTTCTGGCCCAAGCGTTTTTGGTTTTTATTTGATCGGCTTAAATATGGGATCGACATTTAGATCATGTGATGCGATGCTGATGTCGATACATGGCATGTCGGCAGCAGACCATGCAAATGTATTGATATTATTTGTCAGGAAGATTATTAAGTAGTCCTTGATCTTTGGTTGGAGATCGCGTCCAATGCTAACGCATTTCTCCGGCGAATGCGGATCTAAGGAAACATTACATGCGAGATCTTTTCCGGGATCTCTCGTCGAGGTATCTCGCACCACTTGTTGGTTCACTCCTTACGGGAACATCTTGCGGCATCCTGTCATATAGCAGGACCGCGATTGCTTTTCATTTCCATAGATGGTTTTCTCCCCGGTTAGGGATATGAATTTTACGCACTGGTGGTATATCGAAGGCACCACCTTCATGAAGCCAAGTTCGTCCCAAGACAGCGTCGAAAGGAGAGAGGTCGTGCATTACAGAAAATTCAGTTTCTTGTTCGAGGTCATGTGTTCTAACGACGATCGCTATATTCCCTAATAGGGGCATTCTGCTTCCTCCAAAGCTGTAGAGAGGAGGTGCGTGTTTATCAATGACCACGTCGGGTCGATCGATTTTTTCGAGGGTTTCATGTGATAGCAAGTTGGCTACGCACCCGAGGTCGATGAGGACTTTTGACAAAACTACGCCGGCGAGTTCTATCGTGATGACCATAGCGTCATCATGGGGAATATCGAGCTCGACATTCTCATAAGGAGAGAAGGTTATCGCGCTTTTATTTGGGATCGTTTTTCCTAGTCGATGATCGCTTCCTGACTTGGGAGGCGGAGCGGCGATCGCGGGGCGCTTGGAGGTCGCGGATCGTTTTGATCTCGGACTGTTGAATCTTTGTCCTTGTTGGCTGGGATCCATGTTCGTGCTTAGAAATCCTGGATCTGGTTCTTATTAAAGATGTTTTTCGTTTATCTTCCCCATAGTCGGCGCTAAAATGTAGAACCTAAAATCTACACTCTGTATTTTGTAGTGTTTGTAAAGTAAACTAAGGAATGACAAAGGATGTAGGTAACGATATCCTTAGATTACAACGATGTAATCGGAAATCAGTTGATAAAAATAAACTTTTATTGAATAAGAGGTCAATTACAAGAAATAACAAAAAGATTGACTATAACAAAGAGATCGATCAAGATCGGGATCTAACAAAGTAAGAAAGGTAAGAATGTGTAGTATGCTCTCTCTCTAGGGTTTTCGCTG
Source organism: Raphanus sativus (assembly GCF_000801105.2). NCBI lineage: Eukaryota > Viridiplantae > Streptophyta > Magnoliopsida > Brassicales > Brassicaceae > Raphanus > Raphanus sativus. The sequence continues at coordinate 21,810,550 of NC_079514.1, read as the reverse complement.
TCCTCCAAGTGTTGATCTCTCTTCCCTTTTATAATATCAACTCCGTCCTCCTTGTAATCGACTCCGCGATCTCCGTCTTCTCCCTTGACTTCGTCATCCCATCGAGTTCGATTCGGGGGTTTCTTCTTTGCGGCCTGTTTTCCCGAAATAGACCCATTAGTCTGATGGACCAAAATTAGGTCCAACACTTATTTTATTTTAAGATATAATCAAGTCGTTGCAGATATATGATTAAAAGTCATCAATATATCAAAGAATTTGTCCTTTTCTGTCTCTCCTTAGAAATAACCGGATCACCAGAGTTTAACCAAAAATTCTCAAATTCAGTCAAAATAATTTTTAAACTCTATATCTTCTTGGTTTCTCGGATAAAATTATTAATGGTTTTACTAACCCTAAAAATTTGGATTAAACAGTTAAAAGATAAAAATAAAAATCTAGTTTAAATGGAAGATATTTCTATAGAATTTTTAGAAAAAAATCTAAAACTTTTAAGGGTTTCACACAGTGGCGAAAATAGCAATCATTCTCACCAGAATCAGTATTAATATATTTATCTAATAGTGTTAAAACATGTGCATGAATTAGATTACACCCTTAAATAAGGGGGTCAATTGTACATGAATCAACCAACTTTTTTTCATTTTACACTAACAAAGTCACATATAAACAAATAAATTTTAAAAATCATGGGGTCAGCCTTCTTTCTCAAATAGTTATGCCACTGATTTATCAATTCAAAATTGATATTCCTAAAAGTTTTGAATAATAACGCATTTGTTGATTTTCTTAAAAGCTCTTATCTTTATTGATAAACCCATGTTTCATCATATTTTATTGTTATCATCTATTATTTATTTACTGTTATTATTCAGCTTATAGTTTTTCTTATCTTAACCCCTTTTAAAATTTTACTTTTAAAGTTAATGAAAGAATATACTGATATATTTGAAAATTTTACATTTTGTTAATAAAAATATATATAATGACACTAGATTTAGAAGAGACAAATATTAATTAACTAAAACATATTATATCTAAGTTTAATATATAGATTATACCAAATATACATAGCTTTCTACTATTTTTAATTAAGGCAGATCCAGATTTTTCCTCTAACTCGTAAACTGCGTAAGAAATACAAAATAAAATTATCCGCTGTAACACGAATATGAACTTTCGTTCTATTTGTATTTTGTTGTTGTGCATGCCTGACACGTATAGAGGTGTTGCATGAATACATGTCCCCTAGTGGCAAAACGAAAATACATATGCGCCAAGTGTTGCTGACTTTTGGCGAATATAGTATTTTTAAATCTCAAGATGTTATAAACGAAAAAGGTACAGCTTAACACGATTTATTCTCTTTGCATTTGCTCTCGTTCTACCCTGACCTTCACTGCTTTTATTACCAGAGAACCAAGAAAACAAATCTAAAATTCTGTGAAGCGGAATGGTCTTGATTATTACCAAGATGTCGCTCTCTTTGTACATCGTTCATCTTCTCATGTTCTCCTTGATTTCCACTTATGTTATCAGCAACCGTACGATCTCTCTCCTTCGCTATTAGTAGTGTAACTATACTATGTATTTGTGAAAACGCATGCATTACAACAAATAATCATGCACGTCGTTCCACCTGTTATTTTCTTTATTGCGAGGAGAATATTTTTTGCCATTTTTGCCTGGATTAAGATGTTGGCTGCTTCTTATGGATTCCAACTAAAGAGGAAAAGCTATATTATATAATTTTCTTGGGGTTGTTGGCCATAAGTTTCAAAGCCTATATGAGTGAAAAATTCGATCCCATGCATGTTTATATAGATAGTTAACTACTTAGCTACCATAAGTTATCTAAGTTGTTTCATTTTTCATATATATACGTATCTGTAATTTATCTTAATGTTTGCATGTTATTTACATTCTTCCCATCAATATTAATAGATGAATATCCTTCTAGTAGTACTATATCCTCTTCACTGTCTTTGAAATGTTGTAGAGGAGGAGGATAATCTTCTTCAAGGACTGAACAGCTATAGAACTGCACAAAGTGTTCCACCTTTTGCCAAGAACGGTAAGGCCGATTGTGTGGCCGATGAGATAGCCGACAAGCTTGAAGGTGAGCCATGCACAAACCACACCACAGCCAGCACAATTACTCCTGGTTCTGTCCCCCCACGGTTATCGAACTACCAAGACATTCTTTCTGAATGCAAGGTCGACCCAAACAGTACCCATGACGGATTGATCTTACCAGTTTGTATCCCTAACCGGGTACCTACTCTAGTTCTAACTAACTACACCCACACTGGTTATGCTCAGTATCTTAACGATTCGAGGTATGTTGGAGCTGGTGTTGGGTCGGAGAAAGAGTGGATGGTACTTGTGTTGACAACAAGTACTCCAGGTGGAAGCTTCTCCAGTGGTGAAGCAACATCGCTGACAGTTGTGGCTGGCTTAGTTTTAATGGGGCTGTTGTTTAATTGCCTGGTGGTTCTGTGAGTAAATTATGGTTGTATATTGTGCGAATGCTCTTTTGTTATAATGTATGTTTTTTTCTCAAGGGACATCAAAATGAGGGGACAGGAAAATCCTCACAATATCGTGTTGTGTTTTGATTAGCCAGAAGGTTGTCGCCTTCTATTGATACTATTCAAAGATCTCTAATTAAAATGAAATACATCTGATGGAATAGAAAATACCCGGTTGGAGTATATAAGTTTATAGATTGAATTGAGTTGAGTATATAAGTTTATAGATTGAACTTAACATTTAGACCAAAAAAAAAGTTTATAGATTGAATTTTCAATTTAAACCAATATCCCTTTTGCCTTGTGTTATTTGTATTTATTTATTTTCTTAAAAAAACTTCATTTTGTTTCTAACTCTAGTAAAATTTTCTACTAGTCACAAATACGTCAAATTCATACAAATGCGTCAAAATTATACAAAAATGTCAAATTCATAAAAAGTGTTAAATTCATACAAAAATACGAAGGTAGTCACAGGAGAAACATAGCTATACTACGAAATATTTATTATAGGACATAATCATTGATTTTTTGCAACAAAATAAATAGAAGCTATTGATATCTTTTATACTAGACTGTGAATGTCATGTGTCATTTGATTTTTTTCCAAAATTTTATTTTATTTACAAATCAGTTTTAAAGGATTTACCACAACTAAATATTACGCCTTTTGTTTTTAAATAAGTATTATTTTGACATTTTCACACCGTTAAAAGATGAAATTACGTAAATTATTATTAATTACATTTTTCTAACAAATTATATTTTGGGACTCGCCAAATATAACTCAAAATTTTAAGTCAAATACAAAAATGTATCCCAAAATTTAATCAAATACAAAAGTAACCTAAATGCCTAGTGATATTACAACAATTTCTTTATGAACAAACAGAAAACATATATTCTATTTTACATTTTAACCATTCGTTAGAGAAGACTTACAAATAAGTCTTATCAAAGAAGACTTCTTTATAAGTTTTCTCGTTCAGTAGATCTTAAATAAAATTTAAAATTTTTATAAAAAATATATTGATGAATAAAAAATTGATATCATATAAAAATAAATATTTTTCAATGATGTAAATTTAGTTTATCTAAAATTGAACTATATTTAACATAAATGTGTGAATGTAGATTGGTTCATGAGTTATTAGTTACGGTTTGGTAACATATGTTATAGTATTGTTGGTATCTCAAATCTTATCTTCATTTTTTTCTTCCAAATTGACCTATATATGTTAGTAATTATCTAATAACTTAATTTAAACACTTTCTAAGTTTCTTTTAAATTTAAGAAAATATATTTTGCATAGTTATTTGACTTTAGGGTTTGGAAGTGTTCCTATGGATTACATCTTAAAAGTAATTAATAAATTTTATAAAAATTATTTTCAAAGAGAAAAAGTCAAAATCATGTATTAATAAATATTTCTAAAATATAGAAATTTAGTTTTCTGAAATTGTATTATTTTTAACAAAGATGAGTGAATGTAGATTAAGTCATGATAGTCTTTGGTTCAGGGTATGGTAACATATGTTGTGGTATTGTTGGTATCTTTAGGATTAGATTCTGAAATCTTATCTTCATTTTTTTTTCAAATTGACCTATATATGTTTAGTAATTATAAAAAACACGCGGAATCCCTAGATGTTTCTCTGAGGCGATTGTAAAGACGATTTCCGTCAAAAAATCTTCTTCGTCATTTTTATCTCTGGTAATTTTGTTATTCTGGTAAATTTTCTTTCTTCTTCGTATTCGAGAGCCATTGTCGTCGATTAAACTAAACCACATGTTTTTTTTTCAGATCTGAAACTGTTTGTGTTGTATTCTAACTCCCCCGCCAGTAAGTTCTTCCTCGTTCTTTCTCGTTCTTCCTCTTTACTGTCAAATTTTTATTTCATTACTGAAACAGTTTGTTTCTCCGTCGTGAATTCTTCCTTCTTGTCGAGTTTTGACAGATCTGTAACTGTAGCTGTCGGCGAATGTAACTTCTCTGTCTTGGACCTCGATTTCTCCGCTTTCCGACGATATGTTCACCCATTTGTTCGATGTATCATGGTTTCTCTTCAGATTTGACTAGTGTTCTATTAGACGACTTCGTGACGACTTCATGCTGTCTCGGACGACTTACAAGAGAAGACCTCAAGATGACTTTTTAGGAGAATACTTCAAGAAGACTTATAGGAGAAAACTTCACGAAGACTTACAAATAACTTACGAGAGACTTCGTAAGTCTTCATGAAGTCTTCCGTAAGTCTTCACAAAGTCTTCCGGAAGTCTTCTTGAAGTCTTCCGGCAGTCTTCTTGAAATCGTCTTGAAGTCTTCCGGAAGTCTTCTGTAAGTCTTCTTGAAGTCTTCCGTAAGTCTGTGTGAAATCTTCCGAGACATTATGAAGTCTTCGCATGTTTTTCTGTTTATTTGTTTGTTCTATTCTGTTTGTGTTTGAAGTGTTGCATTTTCAATGTTTTGCAAACTGTAAAATGGATTTACCAGAATTTCCTATGAGGTTGTTCACCTTAGGCGAAGAGCCCGTTCCAATAAAAAACATTGCATATCATACATATAACCTAAACTTGCTTCCTTCTGTAAAGGCTGCTCTTAACGAAGATGAATGGGAGAAACTGAAGAATTCAAGGTTGGGAGTGTTTATCAAATTTTGGGAGCTGCAATTTGGATGGGCGTCTAGGCTATGTTGTGTTACCAGCTGGATATCAAGAAGAAGAACGAGCTCTGGTCTCTTATTGGTCCACACCCGGTGAGATTTTCACTGATTGAGTTCGAGCACCTCACCGGTCTAAACTGCAAATATATTGAGAACTTGGATAATCCGGCTCTAGAGGTGACAGATGAGTTGGCTCGTTTCTGGGAGCTGATGGGTGTGGATATTGATGCTGGTCCAAATACCTTGCAAATAATAGCAGCATGTAAGAGATGTCAAGAGTGGTCTCGGGTTGACCGCATGCGCCTGGGATACCTCGCCATCTACTTAGGATATATTGAAGAGAAAAAGAACTCATCCGCTACACGGGCGAACCCTGTAAGGCTAGTGATGGATTTGGAAGAATTTGAGACGTACCCATGGGGGAGACTGGCTTTTAAGTGGTTGATAGACTCTCTGAAGCGCAAAAATTTTACAAAGACTTATACCATAGATGGGTTTGTTCAAGTTCTCCAAGTTTGGGTCTACTTTGCTCTGCCCGACTTTACTGCAGCCTTTGGGAAGCCCATACGAAACAAACCGAGTCCCCCTTTGCTGGCTTACAAGGGACACAAAGGACGAAAATTTGTCAAAGAGGGTATCACCACACAGGTATCACCAATAGAACAGAGTACTGATTAATGTCTTACTGATCAACAGGGTATCTAACTTGATATTTACTTAATGCAGACTCGCGTGGTCAACTATGTGGCGAAGGAGATAGGTGAAATGTTCCTTCAATGGGACAATGATGTTGGTGATGTGGCGGTTGAAAACTTGTTGATGTTCATGTTTTCTGCTAAAGCTAATTGGAATTGGACTCAGGAGTGCTGGCCAGTCAAAGGTATTAAGACGTGGACCAATCTTGTCTATATGAAGCAAGAACCTCCTCAGTTCCCTGTCAACGAAGAAAGAAGAGCTCGGAAAAAAGCTCATACAGAGGCTTATACAGAATTTCTTCCATCAGAGGATCATATAGAGCCTCCACTAGAGTCTTTTGTTGCTAGGAATAAGCTTACGGGAGGAGAGATTGAGCAAATGTTCAAGGAGATGACGAAAGTTATGACTGTTGGGTTTAGTGAGTGCGTAAAAGAGATGAAGCTTATTTGGGATAGGATGGAATCTGTGGAGAAGAAGGTGGGAATGAACCAGAAAGGCACTGACTCTAATGAACTTCAACTAACACTTTCAGACCCGAATACGACTGCACGCGAACCAGGGGTTAGTACCAAACCCTCTTCCAAAATACGAGTGCTGCGAAATACTAGGCAAAATACTAAGATACCGTAGTAAATTTGGTTTGTTTTTTTTTTGAATTTTTGTGCTTCCTTGTGTCAGAATTCTTGGATTTGGTTTGGATTTGGTTTGTTTTGTATGAATTTTTGTGCTTCCTTGTGAAAAAATTCTTGGATGTGATTTGTTATGTATGAATGTTTTTGCTTCCTCTAAGTGATTGTTGCCTTTTTTTATTCTTGTGGTTATTATGTTTGGTACTCGTGTTGACATTCCCATTGTAATCAGAATTGCAGAGTGAGAGTGTGAACGGGGAAAAACGAGAAAAGGAGGACATAGAACCCGGTGGCATGAAAGAACCAAGTGTTGTCATTATGGCAAAACAAAACCAACCAAATCATATTTAAAGGAGGAGGAAGAAAGAAGCGTTGAAAAAAAAGATGCTATTAAGGAATATTCATGTGCAAAAAGTCAACGAGAAAGGAAGCTTGCTGTGTCACAGCAACCTCCAACCAAGAAGTTTGGTCATGGATATGATCCATTTGCACCGGTTGACAAGAAGAAGGCTAAAGTGCTTCTTGACTTTCTGAAAAAGATCCGTAAGTCATTATATCTCACACAGTTTGAATAAATGTCAAGATTTGTTGATAGAATTTTACCGTTTACAGGGACCATAAACTACATTTTGACAAAAAAACCTCGTGGAAATCGAAGTTTGTGGTTTGCCATCCTCCGAACCCCCCAGAAATGGCTCTTGAACTCTGTAAGTCTCATAAACACTACTCCTCGGAACAGAATACTTAAGGAAGAATTCAGGAAGACTTCCTGAAGTCTTCCTGAAGTCTTCCTGAAGTCTCCGAAACATTACTCCTCAGAGCAGAAGACTTCAGGAAGTCTTCAGGAAGCATAAAGTCTTCCTGAAGTCTTCCTGAAGTCTTTTGTCTCTAAAGAAACGTTCTAACTTATTATGTTTTGAATGCAGCACATGAATGGTTTTATCAATTTATTGAGGCTTCGATATTCTGACCATCCAGAGAATTTTAGGTCCGATAGGCTTTGCTTTCTTGATCATCATTTTGGACAGATGTGGATCGAGAAGTAGGGGGAATTTAAGAGCTCACAGGCGGGTCTCAACGACCTAGGAACAAGGCTCCCTGCCAGGGCATCTGATCATTATGCATGCATGGTTCCAAATTATCACCAGTCAAATAAGATTTGGGGAAAAGATGTGGATGATATATATGCCCCAATTAACTACAAAAACGACCATTCGATTGCTATTTGGGTATCGATCCCTAACAAGCACATCACCATCTAGGAAAACATTCCTACTCATATTAAACCTTGTCAACTCGCCAAGTTAATGGAGCCCTTTACCACAATGATCCCTTATTTGATGGTTGAACTCGCTGCAACCGACGAAGAGCGAGTCAGATACACACTGGAGCCATTCACATTTGAGAGAGTGAGGGCCAAAGTACCTGTTGCACAATCTGGTGATTGTGGTGTGTACACCTTGAATTACATCGAGTGCCATGCTCTTGGCATGTCATAATTTCATCCTGCCTTTTCTGATAAGTACGCCAAGACAATTAGGGAGAAGATGGCGACAGAGATGTTTGAACATGATCTTTGCTACCATCGTGACGGAGATGATGATGACTATGCCTGCTTGGATTTGTACGAAGGAAAATGATGTGTAATTTGTACAAGAACCTTGATGCTTTTCTCCTCTTTTGAAACCTTGTAGTACATTAACATGGTAGGATAGGATTAACCTTTTTTGTAACTTATCCTCGTACCAAACTAGCTTTGTACAACTAGTTTGGTAGTGAATCTATGAAGGAACTTGTTCTATTTTTCATAATAGAATATTCAATTGATAAGAGAATAGATATGTCATAACGCAAAACATAAGTCAAAAGACAATATATATGTCATAACACAATACATAACAAGTAGATAGAAATAGAGGTGGAAGACTTTCAGGAGACTTCCAGAACACGCAAAGAGGACCAAGATAAGTCAAAAGACAATATATATGTCATAACACAATACATAACAAGCAGATAGAAAGATAGGTGGAAGACTTCCAGAAGACTTTCAGGAGACTTCCAGAAGACGCACAGAGGACCAACATAAGTCAAAAGACAATAGATATAAGTCATAACACAATACATAACAAGCAGATAGAAAGATAGGTGGAAGACTTTCGGGAGACTTCAGGAGGACTTCCAGAAGACCTACAGAAGAAGTTGAGAAGACTTGCAGCGAAGAAGACTTACAGAAGACTTGAAGAAGACTGTCAAAGACTCTAAGACGACTCTCAGAAGACTTCCTAAACAGGTTGGTTGCAGTTTGGACGTGTATGACCAGGTTGTTTGCAGTTCGAGCAGCTATAGTCCTTGTGTAGCTTCCGCGGTTTGTGTCCTCTGAACCTGGATAACTCCAACCAAGATTGCCATTTTGACTTCTTTTTTCGACCCGGACCACGCTTTACATCCGGAGGAAGACATTTGCGGATCTCAACCTCTCCAGCACAAGGATATATGTTCTGTGAGTACCATGCATACAAATTCTCCCTTGAGTATAGCGGGCTCACAGGTGAGGCGATATGCACTTTAGCAAATGTTCCAGCTGCTATAGCATGTGAGCAAGGTATTTTCTCTATTCCATAGACACCACATTCACACTTGATATGTTCAAAATAAACAATAGAGTTGCGCCTGCCACCTGTGACAAAGAATTTCCATCCATCAATTGGTTGGACAGACATAGTGTCTGCTATCTCTGACCGAATTGCCAATAAGCGCTCAACTCCCCGACTATGCTAAGATGTGAGAGTCAAAGCATCTTCTCTCCTTTTCCAATACCACCTTCCCACCTTCTCCCTTATAAACTATGTTGGAGAAAAATACTCCGGTATCATTTTTCTCCAGGCTCCAGGCAGGACCCAGACCTCCGGGTCCCCGCTTACGAAGTATCCCGGATCCTCACTGAAAGGAACTCGGAACTCAGGAACTACCCTTCGGAACTACTCCCGGAACTACTCCTCCCTCCGAGAAATGGAAAACTTCCGACTAGGAGAACCTTCCATATTTCCGAATATGGAAGAGTTCTTCTTACTCAGACCGACTAAAAGGTGACTATATAAGGCGAAGTAAAACCCTAGAGCAGGGGATCCACTCATCTACACCTGGACACTTAGAGATTAGAGCTAGGCGACTACACTAGGGTTCTTACACCATTCTATTGTATTTCCGGCTCTTTGATCTAATAAAACGTCTCTTTATTCATCATCTTTCAAAAGGCGCTCACGAATCTATCCGAACAATTCGAATATATACACTTGTCCTCCGTTCCGTAGTACCCTAAAACGACCTACACAAAAATCCCCTAACAGTTTGGCGCTAGAAGAAGGGAGGTAATCCAAACTACGTGATGGTGGCGGCGGACGAGCCAGACGAGCCTCAGAGACGACCCGACATCCCGAAGGACGAATATCTCAACCGGGAGTATCACTACGGAGACGAGACCCGACCTGCGCGGAATTTAGAAGCACCCGACTCTGAAGCCGGGGCCTTAAGCCCACTATCGACGTTCGAAGAAGTGGGAACAGCAGCGAGATCTCTCGCGACTTGCTCAGAAGGAAGCTGGGAGATTCATGTCGTATCTGGCGGCTCGAGCATAGACGACGTAAATCATGCAACCGTAGAGAGAAGCGCATGGGACAGCGAGCATGGCCCGGGGGCATACCAGATGGAGCATCGATTCCCGGAAGCGGACAAAATCAGTTTTACTCCCGAGGAGCAGGAACAAGTATTGGCCCGTCACCATGACGCTCTGCTCGTATCACTTACCGTCGCGAACTGCTTGGTAAAAAGAATTTTGGTGGATAACAGAAGCTCCGGCAACATCATCTTCCAAGCTACCTATCGGGAGTTAGGGCTGGGCGACCATGCTCTCATACGAAAAGTAGTCCCACTTATCGAATTCAGTGGAGCAGTCAAGCAAACCATCGGAGAAGTGACTCTCCCTATCTACACCGAGGGGATCAACATGCCGACTAGGTTCCTCGTCATTGATTGCGTGTCTTCATACAGCATGATCCTAGAGCGACCCTGGATTCATGACATGGGGACCGTACCCTCAACGCTTCACCAATTGATCAAATTCCCCATGCCCTGTGATACATGCTCAAATTACCCTATAACAATATTACTCTCATCAAAAGAGGTCAATTGTAGTATTTAGGGATCGAATCCACATGGAGTTGAGGAATCAGTAGATCTTATCTTAAGTAAGCTAGGCTGGAGATTTTCAAAACAATAAATAACAAGTAATTTAGAAACTGGTTTGAGCAAGACAATTATTCAATAGTGATTGATTTGGGTTAACAAGTATGATTTAAGTAGCTAGACTTGGGATTACTATTCAGGTTATCAGGATTATAGAGGTTTTAAGGCCTATATGAGATGCTTGCATTATATTAAAGAACCCAACGATGCAATAGCCTTGTTATGGTATTTTTGTGTAGGGTCGTTTAAGTACTACGGAACACTAGAAGATACGTATGAAAAGCAAGAAATCGAGGCTAGAAGAGATGTTTTATTGAGTGTTGCATATGGGACTACAACGTTGGTGTATAAACCTAGTTCTTAGTCGCCTAAACTCTAATCTCTTAGCCTCTGAATGTCGATCCCTTGTTCTATGGTTTGGGCTCCCCATTTATAATTGTAGATGTCGGCTTCAAATAGGGCGAACTCTTCCACAATCAGAAAAATGGAAGTTTTCCCTTAGGTGGAAAACTTCTATTTTACTTCAATAGTCGGTCCGATAGCAGGGGTCGGACCGATAGCAGGGGTCGGTCCCTGGTTCCTTTTCATGAAGGGGTCTGGAAGTTGAGGGCCTATCCGGAAGCTGGAGAAAACTAGTACTTGGATATTTTTCCCCAACAGTTTTCCCATTATTCCTTGATTTTATCATTGTAATCAAGGGATAATGTGTGTTCTTGGCCTTGTCTTGATAGTTTTCTCCAGGGCCGGAGACTGCTTCAGATGCCTTGGTTTCTTTTGTTGAGTTAGGCCGGGGTCGTGTTGACGACTAGAGTAGAGGATTATGCAAGGTTTTGAGTCTTTTAGTTCCAGCGAAGATTTTCACTCTGACACCGAGAAGCTATCATTCCGGAATTGGCCCTGATAGATCGTATCCGATTACGTCAATCTTTCCTCTAATCAACTTTCCTTTTGATGACGCTATTATTATTCGAGAGATCTGCGGGGAGCGGGATTTTCGAATTCAAATTCCAAAAATCCAGTCTTGGGAGCTCCGAGATTCTAGATCGGCGGCTTTCCCGAGAAGGTGCTCAACGACTCTTTCCCTTAAATATATATAAATACAGCGTCTTCCCATTATTACTTCAAGATCTTTTTGTTCCAATTGGGATACATAACTGATCTTCGCTTCATTATCCGTTCGACTGGAAACGACCTTTGTATATCAAATCTCCGCATCCCTCCAATGGCAGAAATAACCGGGTCAGGGAGGACGGCAGATTCCTCTTCATCCAGATCTAGCAGCCCACCAAAACATCGTTGTAGAACCTAAAATCTACACTCAGTATTTTGTAGTGTTTGTAAAGTAAACTAGGGAATGACAAAAGATGTAGGTAACAATATCCTTAGAACACAACGATGTAATCGGAATTCGGTTGACAAAAATGAACTTTTATTGATCAAGAGGTCGATTAAAAGGAATAACAAATAGATTGATTATATCAAGGAGATCGATCAATATCGAGATCTAAGATAAAGTGAGAAAGGTGAAATGTATGATGTGCTCTCTCTCTAGGGTTTTCGCTCCGCCTTTGGTATTGATCTCTCCTCCTTTTTATAAGTTTGACTCCGCTTTTCTTGCAACTGCTTCTGCAACCTTCTCGACTTCGGCGACCTCTTTTTCGACTTCGTCGACGTCGCTATGGGTCTTGTTCTTTTACGGCCCATTTTAAATATAGCCCATTTAGCCTATGTCCAAAATTGGGTCCAACATTTGTCCCCTAGTCTCTTTTCCTTTGATCGAAATGGAAAGAGACGGTTCGGTTTACTTGGTTCGGGAATTGATTAGATTTTCTCCCGGCTTTCGATGTTCTCGTTAATCCGTTGCTTGTACTTTTTACATAACGGTCATGTACGTGAATTTCTAGAGCAAAACCGGAGTGATTATGGCGGCTGCAGCGTAACCTAGGTAATTATTGCGTCTCTCGGGTTCGATATAGCCGTTTGAAGCTTGCCTTTAAATAGCGATGGAGCTTTTCTTTTTCTTTTTCACTTCCGATCTTCTTTCTTTCTCTTGATCTTGCAATTTTCTTATTATCTTAGTAAAATGTATTCCTTTTCATTCCCCCGTCCGACGATCAAGCAAGAGCATCTTGAAAAGTTGTACTCTTCATTCGGTGTCGATCGTGCCGTGGTTTGTGAGCTTGCTTCCGATTAGGAGACCCCGAAAACTGTTAGAGATGGATACTGCGGAGCGTATCTTCGTTTCTTCGAGTCCTGAGGGATTTCTTTCCCGATTCCAAAACAGTTCTAGAGATTCTTGCCGAGCTTGGGATCTCTTTTACTCAGCTATGCCCGAATATTCTTAGGCATCTCCTGGCGATCCTTGTCAGAGCCATGGAGGAGAAACTTCTGTTTGAGAGGAGTTGCACAATCTTCTTTTCATAAAGCGTAACCAGAAAAATCTCGGGACCTTCTTGGTATCTCTTCGTCCTGGTCGCCATGTGATTAGCGGATTCCCCTATCGAGACGATCTGTGGCGGGAACAGTTCTTTGTCTTCAAAGTGGACTTGTCCACCATGGCAGATTTTGACTTTTCTCTGCTTCCTTGCCGTTGGGCCGAAAATATCGGTGAGTTTTTGAATCTTTCTTATTTGCGTGCTATTCAAGAAACTTACACGAGTATATATATCTTTTTGCTTAGTTCATCCGGGGGTCTCTCCGATGTCGGACCAACTCCGAGGTATGTTGACCGTTTTGAGACGGAGGACACTGACTGGTCGTCGTTCACTAGGGAACGGATTCGGACTTTTAATTCGCTTCCGATCGGTCTAGGAATTGCTCCTGCGATCTCAGGGCCGGTCAAGTTGCTCGAGGAAGCTCGATCTTCCGACCACGACGAACCTGCTTTTACGGAGGAAGTCGTTGCTCCTCTTAGCACGATCCGCTCGGAGAGGTGTTTGTTGAGAAGGTCATTCAGGACCTTGGGATCTGCCTCGCATAGGCCGCTAGTGGATCCTATTCCGGTGACTTTGTGTTCTGATTCGGAAGAGGATATGCCGACCCGCGGACGCGAGTCTGTCAGGGCATCGCCATCGCGACCTGCCCCAAGGACATCGAAAAGGCGAAAAATAGGGAGGAATGATAATTCCCCAATGCGTCAGGCCAATGCTGATCCTAGGAGTTTGGACGAAGGGACCGCTTCGGAGGAAGCTTACACCAAGGTCGCTGAAGCGAACGCCAAGGTTTGATCTTCGAGAATCGACATTTCATTATTATTTTTTTTGTTTTCTTTTATCGTTTCCTGACTATATTTATTTTCAGGTCATGGACGCTTGCAATGACCTCGTTCTGAAAATGGCGGAGCGCACAGGGCCTTTCAAAGAGATGCTGAGATTGACAGGATCTCCCTCGACTTCAAGAGGATCTCGGTTGAGCTCGAGGTCGCCAAGCGAGAGAACAAAGAGGAGGTTGAGAAGATTACCTCCATGATGGCGGATTGGGTGAAGGTCTGTGACGAGAAGTCGGTTCTGGAAGCCGAAGTCGCTGCTCAGCAAGCCAAGATCGCGAAGCTCGAAGCCGAGAGGGACCGAGATGTTCGTCATGCTTCTAACTCCGCGCGTCGCGAGATGTCGCAACAGTACGCGACCATTCTGAAATCTTTAGAAGACAAATGGTCCGACAAGGAGAAAGAGACAGCGGCCAAAATTCAGCTCCAGGAAGTAGTCGCGAACATCGATCTCCTGACCTAGATCAAAGAGGGGAGCTTCGACGTCGATGGAGAGTTAGGTCGCCTGCAGGATTTGGAGAAAGATTGTGAAGCGCTCGTTGATTCCTTCACTTCCTGGATTTGGACTATCTCTGAGCTCGATCTCCCGCAAGTGTCGGAGGAGTTGGATCTTGGGGGGCCCATCGAACGCGGGAGGCGACGCAAACTCTTAATTTTTTTATCTTCTTTTGTTGTTGGATAATTACGACATCGCGGAAATTCCATTTTTTTCTAGATTTCGAGGGTTTAAATTTTGAATTGTTCGGATATTATCTGTTTTTCTTTTGTTTGAAATAAACAAACCTTTGGCATTTCAGATTTGCTAGAATCTTCGTTGTTAGGATATTCGTAATACTTCGTTCTTTATAAGGCCTCGAAGTTTTGACTTTGGTTTCATCTGAACAACTTACGAACTCCCTTTTTCCTTTTCGAGTAAAGCGACTATGTCAAGAAGATCGAATCCCCGGGAGACCGATAAGTCAAGGAATCGAGCCGGCAACGTCGGCGCGGAGAGGATCCGATCCGGTGATGTTAGCGAATCGCTTACTGAAGTCCTTCGTGAGGAAACCCGAGTTCCCCAGGTTCCTTCTAGACAAGAGGGCAAGGAATCTGGTAACAAGGACTCAGCTGTCCGTGTAAAGTCGAGTAGTCCTACTAGCTCGGAGGGTCGTAATGGTCCCTCCAAGAAGGGGAAGGAAAATGGTTCTGATCATCATCCAAGTTCTCTTGGTGACGCGATTGCGAAGCCGTTTCATTGGCTGTTTACGCATTCCAAAGATTGCCCGATCACGGAGGATCCGGATAATGTGGCTCATCTAGTAAGGCCCTTTAAGCTCGCTGATTGCCCGCTTCCTTCCCTTCAGAACATGACCGAGCGTGAAGCTTATGTCAAGATGGAGGTGGCTCATGCCAAGGTTGGTTTGTTTATCTTTTTAACGATGTGTTCAAGTTTATTCTGAACTTTTATAATTTATAGGCCATGGAGGCTAATAACGAGTTCGCGGCGACCCTGGAACGGCACCTTCAAGATGTTCCGCGATCTGACGAGCTTCTCGAAGATAAGAAGGTCGTGAGGGAACTGAAGTTAAACCTGAAGCTATTGCAGGAGCGTGATCGTGCCAACACTGATCGTTTGTCTGTTGCAGAAGAATCATAGAACCGAATTGCTTTGCTCGAAGCTCGTCTTCGTATTGCGGAAAACGAGAGGAAGTTGATCCTCGAACGAGTTTCTTCTCTTGAGTCGCAGATGGAGTCGGATGCCTTGAAGCATGCCGACATTCTTTGCAATTCGATTTATGAGGCTAAGAAGGGCTTGGCTTACGGTTATTTGGGTATCATGACGTCCTTCAAGGAGAAATGAGAAGGCGAGCGGTCCAAAGTCGTTGACGAGCTTCAGCTTGGGAAGGAGATAATAGGCAAAAATTTACTGACCTCGAGTGAAGTGGAGCGATCGGGAAATAAGGGTATCGAGCTCGGAGAGTTCGATGTGTCTGCGATGACCGAAGGGCTGGATCTTCCTCATGCTTCAGGAGATTACTTCGCCAAGGGGGCTTTTGATGGTGATGGGCCGAAGCATATGGACGGGTGCTTTGGAGATGGGGAGTTCGACGTCGGAGAGTAGTTTTTAGGAAGTTGCTCCTTATCGATTGCTCTCCATTTTTTTAATAATTTATTTGTTTTTGTTATTGAATTTAATAAAGAAGATCAATTCGAATGCCTCTTATTGTTTTCAAGGATAGAGCTTTGATTTTCCTTTTGGAACTTTTGATCGAACTGAGTTGATACTCCGTCGATGCCTTGTCGGCGTGAAATGAAGTTTTTGTTAAAACCGATATGCCGCGTTTTCCAGCGGGACCGAAATGCACTCTGAGACTTGATCAGGGCCTCGAGCTTACACTTAGTCGTTTAGTAAGTAGGAGAGTTGTATCGTGGTAAAACTCGTGTTTGGAATACTATAGATCTCGGAAAAATTGCTTTTTGATAAATTATGACTGGTAATTTGTTACAATCGAATTTTATTAAAAGAAAGTCTGCATAGTACAATCCTTGACTTGGATAGGTTGTTTGTGTTGCTGCAAATGCTCCCTTGTTGTTTTCGATGTTGGGAGGTGACTGAACTCGTGGCGTGAGCTGCCTACGTACCCTTGGGAAGGGATCAAGTCTTAACGTAGTTGAATTGTTTCCCCTTAGTTAAGGGTCGTTTTGGCTTTTGATCGTGTACGGGTGTTTGTACGGCTCTTGGCGGGATCGCGTTGAAGTATCTGTTTCGACTTAAGAGTGTGGTTCGATGTCTTTGAAGCTCGCGAGGTAGCATGTCCGAGAACTTCTCTGACTTCCGCGAATAGTTTCGATGCCTTTCGGAGTTGGGAATTTCAGGCATTGGTGGTAAGTCGGTGGTATTGCTTTCATACTGTATAGCCAGGTGATATCACTCAAATTACCCTAAGGAGTGATTTTTACTCTCATCAAAAGAGGTCAAGTTATAGTACTTAGGGATCGAATCCACAAGGAGCTAAGGCACACACTAGATCTAATAGTTATTATTAAGCTAGGCTAACAGTAAATAGATTATAAAGCAGTAAATAAAATAGGAAATATATTAAATTGCAAGGGCGAACAAGGTAGTTGTTCTTATGTAACCAAGGTAGTTGATGGAAGGATGGTTGCTAGATCTAGGGCTTCTATTCAGGTATTGGGGATTATAATGTCTATAAATTCCTAACAAGTTGCTTGCATGATACTATAGTTCTCAGCCGCTTAACTCAAGTGAAGTATCACTGGTTAAATTATCTAGATCTCTGGCCACACCTTTCGCATGATGACACAGAAAAAGAGTCGGTCGATATCCTTTCGAGATATCGAGCGATACACCTTTCGCAGCGCCGATCGATTCACCTGTCGGGATATCGATCGACGGCTTCTAGATCTGCCTAGGCGCGAGCCGATAATGAACACTAGGTCTCAAGGAGGAGCTGTCGTTCTTGTCAATGGGAGACAAGCAAGTTCAAATGGATAATTCAAGATAATCAAAGATCCTAGTGATCTATGTTTTAGTTACCTAATCTAGAACAAGCATAGGGTGCAATCCATTTGATGAGTACCACAACTTAGCAATTATATTTTGGGGCTAATCCCACAAACCTATCTGAACCATAGATCTAACAGGTGGATCTATTCAGACATGATAGTCGTCACAGAAATCATAGATGAATAGATGAAAATGCAATAGATAATATAAAACCAAAAGCAAAGGAATTCCAGGAGGACTCTCAAGGAGTTCCTCCCTTCTCTCCTAAGAGAAAACAGTGAAAGCGTAGAAAGCGTCTAAAGCGTAGCCGTCAACAATGACTTAGAAATAACATAAATAGGGTTTCTGGTCGTCAAGGGTATTTTGGTAACTTTGTGGTGATTCCTGGGCTTCAGTTGGTCATGAAATATACTTGGACCACGTTCTGATGTCCCTGTCGATCGACATGCAATGTGTTGCATCGATCAACATACAATCCTCTTCTCGGCATCCTTCTCTCGCGAGGCAGACTGACCACTCTTCAGTAAAACAGGCATAACTTCTGCTACAAGATGCGGATTGACCTCAGACCGGTGGCATTAAAAAGCTAACTCAAAGCTCTATCTTTTGTCAAACGATGGGCTAAATCCAACGGTGGGAAGGTCTCCATC
Organism: Raphanus sativus; assembly: GCF_000801105.2. NCBI lineage: Eukaryota > Viridiplantae > Streptophyta > Magnoliopsida > Brassicales > Brassicaceae > Raphanus > Raphanus sativus. Next base: position 21,792,365 of record NC_079514.1, on the reverse strand, counting down.
GAGAGCTAAACATCTGAAGCGTCTGTACAGTCCTGCGATTTGAAAGACTCCAAAAGGCACCAAAATCACCATATTTCTCCAAATCGTCCCTGAACCTGTAAATACTCTAAATATACTCTAATACATAATAAATAGTATATAAAACACTTATATATCATGGGTAAAAATGGGTAAAATCCATGGTATATCAACTCCCCCAGACTTACTCTTTTGCTTGTCCTCAAGCAAAACAACCAGGCAGTCTCTCTGAAAGAGGTTTGAAAACAATCGGGACTCACATGATTTTAAAAACTCAGTTCATCATCTCTTTAGTAGTGCAAACCAAATCATTAAACATCCTAACCTTAGAAGCACATTTTACAATATCCTAGTATAGCAACCAAATTCCACTAGTTCCACAACCTAACAGATCATGTCTGACAATCCCCTCTACTAACCTCGTTTCTTTCATAAAAATAAAAGTGTAGGCTTTACCTTGGGAGTATCGATCAAAGGACACATGGATTCAACTCAAACAAGTTTCTGAACAAACAGGTAGTCTTCTCTGATCCCTTTCTCCCCTCACTCTCTTCTCTGAATCTCTTATTAGTTTCAATTTCAACAGGTTTCGATGCCACAAAGGTCATCTAGTCTATCTCATTGACATTTGCATTGTAACTCATACATTTTTGACAAAGTGTAGCGAATAATGGGGTCTTTGGTAATTTACCTATCCCTCTTTTCCACAATGTGTGATCATCCTCGAGATTTAGAATAATGGGGTCGCAGGTAATTTACCTATCCCTCTGCCTCTCAAAAAGTCATATCAATCTTTTCTTTATAAACTTAGATCTTGAGATGCCGAAGAGAGAGAAGGAAGGGAACCAGAAACACACTGACTTTTTACCTTCCAGACTTGTAAGAGGATTCTGATCCCTTGTATACCAAGCCCCAAGACAAGCAAATCAAGTCAGTATTAGGTTGGAGGTCAGCTTTGGTTCCTTCAAACAATTTCAGCAAGTGCAAACATAGTTGACAGGTTGATCCACCTTAGTATCTATAATACTTCTGCAGTCAGTAAGTCTAAGACTGGTTTAAAGAATGGTTAGATGACAAGTAATAAATCGATTAAGATTATATCCCCTTCTTGACTCAATAAGAACTTTTTGAAAACATTTTAAATAAGACTCATAAAGTAGATAAACGTTAGTAATCCCCCCAGACTTAAATTACACTGTCCCAGTGTAACACAGTCGGTGGTATGAAATACATAAAGCATAATTAAGAAAGTTAACAAGTTAGAACGATATACCAGCTCGCTGATATCTGTGTTGATCGACCCAATGAAGTATCAATCGATCGTTGAAGATGAAGAGCTGTCGAACGATATCGATATGGTCCCATCAGTCGATGTCTAGAGAGATCGTTTGTGTCATGTCCCAAGTTCTAGATAGTGCCATCCGGATGGACCATGGTGCGAGGACAAGCACCAGCCAGGTCATGAGACCTAAAGGCAAGCGTATCATGGTCCAGAAATGGGGCTAAGTGCATCAGGAAGCTGAGACTTAACCAGAATGGGGGAAAGGTAAGCTCAAAAGAGCTAGACAAGTGTTTTGGTAGCTGGCCGTTGAGGTTTGGAAGCTCGGGCAGTTAAAAAAGGAGTAAGGCAAGCTCACAGTGGCTCAGGCAAGTTTGGGACAGCTCCAGTAGCTGGAGTGTTAGCTCACTCAGCTGGGGAAGCTAGTGACCAGCTCACCTCAGCTAGGTGGAGTGATTGGCTCTTGGGCTGTTGGACCGGACCATGAGCGGTTATGGGTCCGGCTCGGTGGTGACATGGTCTGGTGTGACCATGGAGCTTGGCAAGTATGTCAGGTACCTAGCTAAGTACTGGCAGCTGAATATCGATCAAGGGGAACGGTTGGGAGCAGTTGGAGGCGGTTTGGCCGAAAGGATGCAAAGGGAAACCGCTTGTGTCCGTTCGCCCAAACCTTGTAACCGTTCGGTCCAACTGATTGTCGATGGCATTTCCTATAAATAGGAGACTCTGCCCATCGATTTCAATCACGAAAAAAACTAGGCAAACCTCTGCCAAAATTACACCAGCAAGAAAGAGAGAAGAGACCGGCGGTGAGAAGTGATCCGAGTGGTGGTCCGGTGTGATTTAGGCGGTGGGAAGATTCAGGTAAGGCTATGGCAGGCGGGCAAAGTGATAAGGATAAGAGGAAGGAATCAGAGAAGGATGGAGGCGCAGAGGAACGCACGCCTAAGGTCAGTGATGCACTCCGGATGGTTATCGCCCAAGACCATGGGTTTACATGGTCTGGCCGATTGAACCATGATGTGTTGGTTGCATCCATTTCTTCTTTTCTCTTTGTCAATCTCTTTCCTACTATATTCTGATGTAGTCTGAGGGTTTAAACCCGCGGACAGACCCCCAAGCCTTGGATTGGTCAGTGTAATCTCTCCATGGCCTTGGTTGGGTAGGTATGGTCCGATCTCATGGTTCCTGAAGGAGTTATTGGGTTTGGCGTTTGTAATCTCTTAGTTGGGATTTATAATGAATTATCAAAGTGATAGATTGAATTTCTAACATGGATTTCGAGATGGTTCAATGTGGCCGGTTTGGCGGTTCATGGTCAAGATCTATATGATTGAGGCCGGTTCTGAGGAATCCGCTTGGAACATTCTCTTAGTTTAGATTTATCAGGATTTATCATGAATTTTATTTAGTTTTTGGTTGAGTATTTAGAGAGGTCATATTTGGGACTGAGATGTGATCTAGGGTCCGGAACCATGTACTGTTAGTTCTGATGTTAGGATATCGGGTTGTAAAAGTATTCATGTGTTGTGGGTTTGGTTTCAGGAACAAGCAGTGATCGTGTTAAATCCAAGGAGTCTTGAAGACCTGGCCGTGGATGGATGTGTGATGTGTGTCTAGTTTAGTTGAACTTATGATAGCCTATTGTGCAACTTGTGTGATATGAATGATTTGTATGGATCACATTGACTTATATATATGAAATGATCTTTTCTTTATGCTTCCGCTTTGTACTTGTTGTTTATGAACCTCAAAACAAATGAAAATGACTTAGAAACTATTGGACCTAAACCGGCTTAACTACACTTAGACATCTAGGTAAGTACTTGGACTGGTTGGATTATGGGATCCAGGTTCGGGTCTTACAAGTTGGTATCAGAGCATGCTTGATTCTAGGCTGTTTGGGTTAGGGCAGGTCATCACACATCCGGCTGGGTCTCTTGACATGTTTTGTTTAATGTTTATGTTGTTTATTTTGATGTTGTTGAGGTTTAAAAGTTTCTGTCAAGACTAACATTTGGTTTGTGTTTGGTTTTGATGTGTACTAAGGGAACTAAGAAGCGGTCTCGGAAGGCTAAGGATGGGGCTGGGGCGTCTGGTGCTGGTGATGCATCAGTACCTAACCCAAGTGTGGTGCTGACGGTTCCACCTACGGGTCGGACCGGAGATGCTGTCCTGACTGAGACCCAAGTTAACCAAACTGAGGTTCAGCTGGACGGAGTGGTTGGACAGCTGAATGAGACTGGAAGGCAGCTTGAGGGAGCTGGAATCCAGCTAGGTGCAGCTAGTGGGCAGCACCAGGATAATCCGGATGGAGAGGCTGAGTCTTCAGAGATTGGTCACCGAGCTGATCCAAACATCATGGCTGATGGGAGGACTGGTCCGGGTGATCAGGCGGCTGAGCCTTCCATGCAAGAGATACTGGCTGCCATTAGGCTAATGAGTAGTCAGATGGTAGCCATGACTCAGGTGCTCACCCCAGTGGTAAACTCATCCGTTGGTCAAGCCACACAAGCTCAAGTGAGAGCTGGTGGAAGTGGTGGAGCTGGTGGACGAGTGTTACCAGTAGCTGAAGTGATTGAGCTGGATCCACCATCTGGATCAGCTAAGAAAGTGGATTACCTGAAGGTTCTGGAGCACATATCTCGCCTAGGGACAAAGCACTTTGCTGGAAGTGTTGATCCCATGGAGGCAGATGAGTGGAGAGACCGGTTGGTTAGAAACTTCAAATCAACCCGGTGCCCTGAGGAGTACCAAAGGGACATTGCAGTGCACTTCCTGGAAGGTGATGCACACAACTGGTGGATAGCTTTGGACAAACGTACCAATGGTTCCATTGAGCGCTTTGCTGATTTTGAAGTGGAGTTCAACCACAAGTACTTTCCAGCTGAGGCATGGGACCGTTTGGAGGCTAAGTTCTTGGACCTGGTTCAAGGGCGTAGGGCAGTCAGAGAGTATGAAGAAGAGTTCCACAGGCTCAGGCGCTTTGTGGGAAGGGAGTTGGAGGATGAGGCAGTACAGGTCCGAAGGTTCATCCGCGGCCTTAGGCCTGAACTCAAGACCTACTGCTCAGTCCGGACCTTCTCCAATGTGACTGAACTGGTAGAGAGGATGGCTATGCTGGAGACTAACCTTGCTGAGGAGGCTAAGCACAAAGTGAAGAGTGTGGTGGTGGCTCCTGGGCAAAGTGGTGACCGGAAGAGAAAGAGAGACCAGGCTGAAGAGGGTAAAACCTCAAGTGGTAAGCATGTGTGCTCTAAGTGTGGTAGAAACCACTATGGGGAGTGCTGGAGAGCCATGGGCGCTTGCACTCATTGTGGTAAGATGGGACACTTTGCTCGAGAGTGCCCAAATGTGGGAGGTGACCGGACTTGCCATACTTGTGGTCTTAAGGGTCATCTCAAGAAGGACTGTCAAAGACAAGCTGATGGACAGAACAAGAACAGGAGTGGGGGTAGCAGGCCGGATCAGAACCGGGGTCAGACCTCAACTCCAAGGGTTTATGAGCTGTCCAAAGATGTGGAAGAGGCAGGGCCATTCAAAGCAATCACTGGTAAATTCTAAAACTCATTTCTTTTTATTTTAGAACTATGCATGGTACGGAACCTAGAATGGTTAGGAACTTAGATGGGGTCTTTGTAGGGACCTTATGTATTGGTGGTGTGGAAACACATGTCCTATTTGATACTGGAGCTTCACATAGTTTTGTGAGTCCAGAGATGATTGGGAAAGGATTGTTTTGTATTGGTTCAGGGGATGATCATGGGGTTGTGGTTGCGGCCGGAGGCCAAAGGATGCAATCACAAGGCCTAGTAAGGGATATCCCAGTTATGATACAAGGGAGGGCATTGCCTGTGGATCTTATAGTGGTTAGCCTTAAGAATCATGAAGTGATCTTAGGGATGGATTGGCTTGGAAAGAATCGGGCCACCTTAGACTGTCATCGAGGAAGGGTGCAGTTTGAGAGTGGGTGTGGACCCCCGATCAGATTCCAAGGAATCCGACCAACCTCGGGTAGCTTAGTGGTCTCAGCGGTCCAAGTGGAAAGTATGCTGAGGAGTGGTTGTGAGGCCTGGTTGGCGACCATTAGCACTAAGGAGGTTGTAGGGGGTGGTAGCCCGGACGGGATTCGGTTGGTTCAAGAGTTTAGTGATGTATTTCGGGCGCTTCAGGGTGTGCCTCTTGATAGGGCTGACCCGTTCATGATCGAACTTGAACCGGGAACGGTTCCAATGTCCAAAAGTCCGTACCGTATGGCACCAGCTGAGATGGCTGAGTTGAAGAAACAACTTGAAGAGTTGTTAGATAAGGGGTTTATACGCCCAAGTGTGTCTCCATGGGGAGCACCAGTCCTCTTTGTCAAGAAGAAGGATGGGAGTTTCAGATTGTGTATTGACTATAGAGGGCTGAACAGGGTTACTATCAAGAATAAGTACCCCTTGCCCAGGATTAATGAGTTGCTAGATCAATTGAGAGGAGCCAAGTGGTTTTCAAAAATTGTTTTGGCATCAGGCTATCATCAAATCCCTATTGCACCGGATGATGTGCAAAAGACAGCATTCATGACAAGGTATGGCCACTATGAGTTTGTGGTCATGCCATTTGGACTGACCAATGCACCAGCAGCCTTCATGAAGATGATGAATGGCATCTTCCGAGATTTCTTAGATGAATTTGTAATCATCTTCATTGATGATATACTAGTATACTCTAAGACTGAGGAGGACCATGAGAAGCATCTCAGGTTGGTGCTGGAACGGCTAAGGGAGCAGCAACTCTTTGCTAAGTTGAGCAAGTGTAGTTTCTGGCAGAAGAGTATTGGATTCCTAGGCCATGTTGTGTCTGAGGAAGGAGTTTCTGTTGACCAGGAGAAGGTCAAGTGCATACAAGAGTGGCCAAGACCAAAGAATGCAACTGAAGTTAGAAGCTTCTTGGGTTTGGCCGGATACTACAGGAAGTATGTCAAGGGGTTTGCAAGTGTGGCACAACCTATGACACAACTGACTGGAAAAGATGTGAAGTTCACATGGTCTGATGCATGTGATAAGAGCTTTCAGGCCTTAAAGACCATGTTGACCAGTGCACCAGTGCTAGTGCTGCCTGAGGCCGACAAACCATATGTGGTTTACACATATGCATCCATCACTGGATTAGGCTGTGTGCTCACACAACATGGGAAGGTCATTGCTTATGCCTCTAGGCAAATTAGGAAGCATGAGGGCAACTACCCGACCCATGACCTGGAGATGGCTGCGGTGGTATTTGCTCTGAAGATATGGAGGTCCTATCTGTATGGTGCTAAGGTTCAGATCCTAACCGACCACAAGAGTCTCAAGTACATTTTTACTCAGCCTGAGTTAAACTTGAGACAGAGAAGATGGATGGAGTTTGTGGCGGATTATGATCTTGATATTGCTTACCATCCGGGCAAGGCAAATCTGGTGGCAGATGCTTTGAGCCGGAGGAGAGCTGAAGTGTCATCAGAGAAAGAGGCTGATGTATTGGAGGAGATGGTCAGGTCCTTGCATCTAAACACCTTAGTCAGTGAGGATGAACCTCTAGGACTGGAGGCTGTGGATCAGGCTGATCTCCTGAGTAGGATCAGACAAGCACAATGCTTGGATGAGAATTTGCAAAAGGTTGCAAAGAATGATAAGACAGAGTACCAGACGGCCAGCAATGGTACCATCCTGGTACATGGGAGTGTGAGTGTTCCGAGTGACCGGGGACTAAAGGAAGAGATTATGAGACAAGCTCATAAGTCTAAGTTCTCAGTGCACCCGGGGCTGAACAAGATGTATAGGGATATGAAGAGGTATTACCATTGGGTGAGGATGAAAGCAGATGTGGCCGAGTGGGTGGCTAAGTGTCCAACTTGCCAACTAGTCAAGGCCGAGCATCAGGTACCCAGTGGCATACTTCAGAATCTCCCTATACCTGAATGGAAGTGGGATCACATCACAATGGACTTTGTGACTGGGTTTCCAACGACAAGGGGTAAGAAGGATGCAGTTTGGGTGATTGTTGATCGTTTGACCAAGTCTGCACACTTCTTACCAATTAAGAAAGGTGATGGTGTGGATGAGATAGTGAAGATCTACATGGATGAAATAGTGAGGCTGCATGGAGTGCCGGCCAGTATAGTCTCTGATAGAGACCCAAGGTTCACCTCTTACTTCTGGAGGGTTTTCAAAAAGCCTTAGGAAATAGAGTGAACATGAGTACATCCTACCATCCCCAAACTGATGGGCAATCAGAAAGAACCATCCAGACTCTAGAGGACATGCTAAGGGCTTGTGTACTAGACTGGGGTGACTCATGGGAGAAGCATTTGCCACTGGTGGAGTTTGCATACAACAACAGCTTCCACACCAGTATAGGCATGTCTCCCTATGAGGCATTGTATGGGCGGCCTTGCAGGACACCATTATGCTGGACCCAAGTGGGGGAGCGCAGCATAAAAGGTCCTGAAATAGTGGAGGAGACAACAGAGAAAATCAAGTTGGTCAAGGAGAAAATGAAGGAGGCACAAGACCGCCAGAAGAGCTATGCTGACAAGAGAAGGAAACATCTTGAGTTTGAGGTTGGTGATCTAATCTATCTCAAGATGATTACACTTAAGGGAAGGGCCAGGGTTTCTGGAAGGAAGAAACTGGACCCTAGGTTCCTAGGTCCGTTCAGGATACTTGAGAGAGTTGGGGCAGTGGCTTACAAGTTGGATTTGCCATCTGAGATGGATGCTTATCACAATGTTTTCCATTTGTCTCAACTAAGGAAGTGTCTGACCGACCAGGACATTGTGTTGCCTGAAATTCCAAAAGATCTTGGTAAGAACCTAACCTTAGAGACAAGGCCGGTTCGGATCATAGATAGAATGGAAAAGGCAATGAGAAGGAAGACAGTTCCTATGCTTAAGATAGTATGGGAATTCAATGGCAAGGACATTATCACTTGGGAAACCGAGGCAAGGATGAAGGCCGAGTATCCTGAGTGGTATAGTCAGTATGTGGGTGGTGAACCATCAAGTATGAACTCGGGGACGAGTTCCTTCCAAGTGGGGGAGACTTGTCATGTCCCAAGTTCTAGATAGTGCCATCCGGATGGACCATGGTGCGAGGACAAGAACCAGCCAGGTCATGAGACCTAAAGGCAAGCGTATCATGGTCCAGAAATGGGGTTAAGTGCATCAGGAAGCTGAGACTTAACCAGAATGGGGGAAAGGTAAGCTCACAAGAGCTAGACAAGTGTTTTGGTAGCTGGCCGTTGAGGTTTGGAAGCTCGGGCAGCTAAGAAAGGAGTAAGGCAAGCTCACAGTGGCTCAGGCAAGTTTGGGACAGCTCCAGTAGCTGGAGTGTTAGCTCACTCAGCTGGGGAAGCTAGTGACCAGCTCACCTCAGCTAGGTGGAGTGATTGGCTCTTGGGCGGTTGGACCGGACCATGAGCGGTTATGGGTCCGGCTCGGTGGTGACATGGTATGGTGTGACCATGGAGCTTGGCAAGTATGTCAGGTACCTAGCTAAGTACTGGCAGCTGAATATCGATCAAGGGGAACGGTTGGGAGCAGTTGGAGGCAGTTTGGCCGAAAGGATGCAAAGGGAAACCGCTTGTGTCCGTTCGCCCAAACCTTGTAACCGTTCGGTCCAACTGATTGTCGATGGCATTTCCTATAAATAGGAGACTCTGCCCATCGATTTCAATCACGAAAAACACTAGGCAAACCTCTGCCAAAATTACACCAGCAAGAAAGAGAGAAGAGACCGGCGGTGAGAAGTGATCCGAGTGGTGGTTCGGTGTGATTTAGGCGGTGGGAAGATTCAGGCAAGGCTATGGCAGGCGGGCAAAGTGATAAGGATAAGAGGAAGGAATCAGAGAAGGATGGAGGCGCAGAGGAACGCACGCCTAAGGTCAGTGATGCACTCTGGATGGTTATCGCCCAAGACCATGGGTTTATATGGTCTGGCCGATTGAACCATGATGTGTTGGTTGCATCCATTTCTTCTTTTCTCTTTGTCAATCTCTTTCCTACTATATTCTGATGTAGTCTGAGGGTTTAAACCCGCGAACAGACCCCCAAGCCTTGGATTGGTCAGTGTAATCTCTCCATGGCCTTGGTTGGGTAGGTATGGTCCGATCTCATGGTTCCTGATTGAGTTATTGGGGTTTGGCGTTTGTAATCTCTTAGTTGGGATTTATAATAAATTATCAAAGTGATAGATTGAATTTCTAACATGGATTTCGAGATGGTTCAATGTGGCCGGTTTGGCGGTTCATGGTCAAGATCTATATGATTGAGGCCAGTTCTGAGGAATCCGCTTGTACCATTCTCTTAGTTTAGATTTATCAGGATTTATCATGAATTTTATTTAGTTTTTGGTCGAGTATTTAGAGTGGTCATATTTGGGACTGAGATGTGATCTAGGGTCCGGAACCATGTACTGTTAGTTCTGATGTTAGGATATCGGGTTGTAAAAGTATTCATGTGTTGTGGGTCTGGTTTCAGGAACAAACAGTGATCGTGGTAAAGCCAAGGAGTCTTGAAGACCTGGCCGTGGATGGATGTGTGATGTGTGTCTAGTTTAGTTGAACTTATGATAGCCTATTGTGCAACTTGTGTGATATGAATGATTTGTATGGATCACATTGACTTATATATATGAAATGATCTTTTCTTTATGCTTCCGCTTTGTACTTGTTGTTTATGAACCTCAAAACAAATGAAAATGACTTAGAAACTATTGGACCTAAACCGGCTTAACTACACTTAGACATCTAGGTAAGTACTTGGACTGGTTGGATTATGGGACCCAGGTTCGGGTCTTACAGTTTGACACAATGAAGAGACAATCGATCGTTTGATATGAAGTGTTGGCGATCGATATCGAGCTAGCCTCATCAGTTGATGTGGTGAGCAATCGTCTACACTTGGATCTGTTTTTTTTTTTTTTTTTTTTTTTTTTTCAAACTAAAACACAGTATTAGTAGAACCTCCCCCAAACTTAAATAACACTATAATGGTGTTATCAAGTCGGAGATTGGTGAGAAATAAACCATAAGTACTCAATTTAACAAGTTAGAACGAAATAACTGACCGGAATAGATGTTGATTGATGTAAATGTGTTGTCATCGGTCGTGGCAGATTTGGTTATGTCGATCGATATCAACTTCTTCTCGTCGGTCGATATTATGGCAATCGTTTACTCGGGTCCCTATTCTAAATAACAAATCTAAATTATAATATTAGTACGACCTCCCCTAGACTTAAACAACACTGTTACCAGTGTTATACAGTCTAAGTTTGGTGGGAGAATAAATCATAAGGACAATAATAAACAAGAAAAAACAGTATACCTAACTTTGATGTGAATATTGACCAACACAGTTAAGTGGCGATAGATACTCTTGATGCTCTATTGATCAACACAATTAAGTGGTGATCGATCGATGCTATTAATGCTCTGTCGACCAATGTTTGCAACCATCGGTCGATATTGGTATATCAATGCTTCTTCCATGAATCTTCTCCTGTAACCTAACATAGATAAAACACTAAAAATCTAAAAGTTAGTAATAGATAATTAATAAACGAATTAACTAATTTTTTTTTCGGATGAACAGTGACTCTGCTGCTACAGTAGCGTCGGTACAGTGATTCTGCTACAGTGTCGATCGATTTTCTTGCTACAGTATCGATCGATGTCCTCGCTACAGGGTCGCTCGGCACTGTTGCTACAGTTTCGTGCGTACTG